>NW_021214951.1:63202-82071 GCF_002162155.2 Triticum dicoccoides | reverse complement strand
TTTTTTTTATAGATGGCCATCACACTACCCCCTTCAAGGACACATCACAAAGGAGATAACGGCGCAGACGTGTAGCTGGGCCCCGCACTAAGGTTTCTTTTCAGATTAAGACCCTGTGTAAACCTTTTTATCTCTTTTTGTTTTATACTTTTCTGGCATGTACAATGTCCTAGGAAGTTATCCGCACTATCTATAAGTACACGGCTCGCCGTACTAGAATGGGATATTATAGAAGCAGCTTGGTCCATATTATGTTTGGAGTTTTATTCTCTCACCACCTGCGTTCTCTCCCCATGTTAGATTGCCACACGTGCCTCGACACCAGGGTCCATTACCAGGGGTTGTATTTGGCTCGGTATACTTTGAAAAGTCCGAACACCTATAGGGAGAGTTCGGCGTCGCGAGTTTGTCCTTATATGCATCAGCTCCGAATCATGTCTTTGGTCAATAGTTGGGTTACCCGGCTCCTGTGCTTGCTACCTTACGTTCTGCTCTATCGGCTAAGGTAGTAAAGGGAGAACTACTGCGATTGTGTCCTGGTTCGTTCGGATGAGCACCTCAGTAGAGAAAGCCGAAAACTGACTGTCATGATGCGGAGAGAGCTGGTTAACCACTCGATGACTCATTGGAATCTTCGTGATTCCCTCCGTGTTAAACAAAGGACCGTTCTTTTGGTCACGTATGTAAACACACCGTATTCGGATAACCGTGTATGTACCAGGGGCTATATCGTAGACCCACCGTCAAACTCCTATGGCTAAGTGAAAGTGTTAAAGCCCTATAGTCCGATTGCCTGGTTCGCTGCATTGACACATCCTTAATGGACCAAGACGTTGGGTCAAGTGTGATCAAGTGCTTTTCCGAGCACCCCCGCATTACAAGCGAGGGGGCTGAAGCCGAAGATTGGTAAACTTCCAGATTATAAAAAAATGGCCGCACAGGAGGCACCAAAACTTTTCAGGCAAAAGTATAAAAACATAGCCTTATATATATATCATAATATTGTTCTTACAATTTTGGTACACTTCACTCGAATATAATATCTTTTGAGTACTGACCCTCTACCAAGCGGGCACCCTCCAGGACGGCCTCAAAGTAATGCTCTGGCGTGTGATGGTCCTTGCCCTCGGGTGGACTTTGCCCTGCAGTATCGGTGGCCTTAATCTTCGCCCAATACGTCTTAACACGGGCAAGGGACATCCGCACACCTTCTATGCACGATGACCACTTAACAACGTCGATACGCGGCACCGCATCAACAAGTCGCCGCACCAAACCGAAATAACTATTCGGAATTGGCTCAGTCGACCACAGCCGGACTATGACGTCCTTCATGGCAGATCCGGATATCTTGTGGAGCTCGGACCACTGGGCCATCTGTTCTTCAACAGCGAACGCTTTGGCATGCTAAATTGCGACCAGAATAGCTTTTCCGTCGCATGTCCTTCTTGCGCGTGGAAAAACTGGGTCGCATTGGCGACACCCTTCGGCAAGTCCAAAAGTGCGTCTCAAGAACTCCACATTTGATTAAGTGGGGCATACTTCGGATCGCCGAACTTAGTTGGTAATAAGATGGTCTTACCAGTCGCGATCTCCCTAGCTTGTCAGATCTCCTCCCGAGCTGCTCTATACTTGGACTGTGCTTTCCTCGCCTCTTGTAAGGCCTTGTCAAGATCAGCCGCTTTGGCTTGGTTATCTTTCTCAAGAAATTGGCATCGGCTAGCGGCATCTTTTAGCTCAAGCACCATAATAGATATTCTCTCCTCGCACTGGCGCCGAGCAGCCTGTTCGGCCTTTAATTCGACAGCTGCCTTTTCAGCAGCCGCACTGCTCATCCTGGACTACTCCTTGGCCCGGGCAAGTTCAGCCTGAAGGATCTCAACTGTGGCGGCACTATCTGCAGTTATGCATATTTTAGTATGCAATTCTCAGTGTCATGCTCATATTCTTGCACTTGCATATACTGAGTGCCTCAAAGACATACCTTGCGCCTCGTCGAGCTACCTGTTCATAAGCATGATGTCATCATCTGCCACATCAAATTTTTGCTTTAGATGTTCAATCTCTATAGATTGGGCAGTCGCCACGGATGTAACAGCCTGTGTTTCAATTAGTCAAATAATTTCCTGGGCATATATTTCTTGATCCTCTGATCACCTTCCTTTGGACGCCAACCAGAGTCATAGGGGTTACTTTCTATACACAGGCGCATTTTGTGTTTATAGCACAATTAAAAATATTACATTACATACCTCCAAGCCTCTTAGCAGGCTCATAAGGGCTTCATTCAATCCGTTCTTCACAAACGTAACCCTCTCAATCACTGTACCCATCAAGGTACGATGTTCCTCTAAGACCAACTAACAATGTATCCGGCGCCTCCAGATTCGGAGCAGGTTGCGCCGTCCCTCAGAAATTAGATAGCCCGGGGCCTTTATTGTTGGTCCCTGTAGGCGCCGCACACCCCGGACCTCGGACGGTTGAAGTATTGCCTTCGAGCCCGGTCTTCACTGTCCCTCGCACCACTGATTGATCGGGAGAGATCCTCCGGGACAACACCTCGGCGTCGTCTGCCTTATCGGGCGGGAAGATCTGTGGGGGCGTCTCGCTATCCATCATCTCCGTAAGAAGATCCCCCGAGGAGGAGGACTGTTGAGGAAGGCTGAACATATATTTTAAATGTTACCTCTACAATCAGGAAAGAATGGGACATGTTTAAAACACCCTTGTTCAATCACGATTCAGCTAAGGGCCTATCTTTATGGAGGGACTGCGTGTCAACATTGCCTCCCAAACCAGAACCCCCTGATAGGGATATCTTCCCCCGCTTAGAAGCTTTTATCTCCGAGTCTTTGGAGGCGGTCCTCTTCTTCCCATGGGGAGAGGGGGTGTCAGCTTCTCCTTCCCTTTCATCTTCGGAAGAGGGAATCCCAATATCTGTTGGCACCTGATATGGCGACGGAGCCAGCATCCTTGTTAACACCGGATTGGCTGAGTCTTCGGAACGAGGGGCCGAACACCTAATTCTCTCTACCTTCTTTGTCTAGCCCTGGCCAAGTATGGTTTTCTCAATATGGCATTATGAGAAATTTAATTAGGCTATGTTCGGAAGTCAAATGCTTACGGGGGAATCTGGATGGATGCAGTCAAGGCCGATGTCCTCTGTAGTATCCGGCCACTGTTTCCGTGTCCTGAAGAATAGTTTCCACATTCCTCTGAGCGTTGTGCCGGGGAGGTGCTGAAGGGTTCATGATCCTTCCAGATTGAACTCCCACATAAGGAGAGGTAGTCGCTAGAACGGCAGGACCCAACGGACTAGCATCACTTGGATTTTGTTGATGAGACCGGTGTCTTTTTCAATAAGGCTCCGAATGCGGCTTTGCAGCATCTTCACTTCATCAACGGACCCCCAGTCCAGCCCCTTATTAATCCATGATGCAAGCTGTAATGGAGGGCCGGATCAGAACGCAGGTGTAGCTGCCCACTTGTTTCCACGAGGTTCAGTGATGTAAAACCACTCCCGTTGCCACATGTCAGAAGTTTCTGTAAAGGAGCCCTTTGGCCAAGTAGTATTGGCGAGTTTGCTCACCGTAGCACCGCCGCACTCCGCCTATTTCCTGTCGACCACCTTCGGCTTCACATTGAAGGTCTTGAGCCACAAGATGAAGTGTCGGGGAATTCGGAGGAAGGCCTCGCACGTGATAATGAACGCCGATATGTGGAGAAAGTCGTCTGGAGCTAGATCATGGAAATCTAGCCCATAATAAAACATGATCCCTCGAACGAAGGGATGAAGAGCAAACCCTAGCCCTCGGAGGAAGTGGGAGATGAATACGACCCTCTCGATGGATCTTGGGGGTAGGAATAACCTGCCCTTGACTAGGAAGCCTGTGGAGGATTTCCGCGGTCAGATATCTTGCCTCCCGAAGCTTTGCGATGTCCTCCTCAGTGACGTAGGAGATCACCCACCAGCCTTGAGGGCTGGGTCCGGACATGACTGGGAGGCAAAGTGATTAGCTTGAACCTTGGGTGCTAGAACTCGAGGAGGGAGAGGTCGAGGAAAGGCTTGGCGTAGAGGAAAAAGGACAAATCTTAGATCCCTTTATAAAGGCGATGAATATCAAACGTCCCTCCTAGGCCTTAAAACATGCCTATTCCCAAGGAATCATGCCAACAGAACGGTTGGGTTATCCATGCCCGTGTTGATGAGAATCCCGCAATAAGGGGACATGATCTCTACTTTGACAAGACATGCCAATGAAACCGCATCACGAAATATGGAGCGGCAGGCTAAAAAATGGTTCGAATAAATGACCGGGTGGCGACGTGATGTCACACTACAAAAAGTTGTCAGCGGATTGGACTCGTGAAATATTATACTCTCGACGGTTGTGTGTGGGATTTGTTTTGCAGAGCCGGACACGTTTTCTGTGTTCGAGGGCTATTTTGGAGTATTTGGAGAAGGAACCCGCCTTGCAATGTCGAAGACAATCTGCGAGCCGGACACCTCGTCATTGAAGCCTGGTTCAGGGGCTACTGAGGGAGTCCTGGATTAATGGGTCCTCGGACGGCCGGACAATTAACATGGGCCGGACTGTTGGGCTACAAAGATACAAGATGGAAGACTTCCTCCCGTGTCCGGATGGGACTCTCCTTGGCATGGAAGGCAATCTTGGCGATTCGGATATGTAGATTCCTTTCTCTGTAACCGACCTTGTACAACCCTAGCCCCTACCGGTGTCTATATAAACCGGAGGGTTTAGTCCATAGGGGAGAATCATAATCGTATAGGCTAGACTTCTAGGGTTTAGCCTTTACGATCTCGTGGTAGATCAACTCTTGTAATACTCATATTCATCAAGATCAATCAAGCAGGAAGTAGGGTATTACCTCCATAGAGAGGGCCCGAACCTGGGTAAACATCATGGCCCCCGTATCATGTTACCATCGACCTTAGACACACAGTTCGGGACCCCCTACCGCGAGATCCGCCGGTTTTGACACCGACACCCCCCCATGGGTCCGAATTGGACTAGGGGAAGGGGGCGGTGCCCCCCTTTCCCTTTCCTACTCCCTCTCTTTCTCTCTTTCCTTCCCTCCTACTCTGAAAAGGAAAGGGATTCCTACTAGGACTTGGAAGTCCTAGTAGGACACCATACTCTTGGCGCACCCCTAGGGGGATGGCCTCTCTCCCTCCCTCCTTTATATACGTGGGCAGGGGGCACCCCAAAGACACACCAAGTTTTTCCTTAGCCGTGTGCGTTGCCCCCCTCCATAGTTACACACCTCGATCATATCGTCGTAGTGCTTAGGCAAAGCCCTGTGTCGGTAACATCATCACCACTGAGGGAGTCCTGGACTAGGGGGTGTCCGGATAGACGGATTACCATCATCTGCCGAACTATCATTGGCCGGACTATCATCATCGACCGGACTCCAGGACTATGAAGATACAAGATTGAAGACTTCGTCCCGTGTTCGGATGGGACTTTCCTTGGCGTGGAAGGCAAGCTTGGCGATACGGATATGTAGATCTCCTACCATTGTAACCGACTCTATGTAACCCTAGCCCCCTCCGGTGTCTATATAAACCGGATGGCTCTAGTCCGTAGGACAACAACATCAACCCTTACAATCATACCATAGGCTAGCTTTTAGGGTTTAGCCTCCTTGATCTCGTGGTATATCCATATCAATATCAATATCAATCAAGCAGGACGTAGGGTTTTACCTCCATCAAGAGGGCCCGAACCTGGGTAAAACATCGTGTCCCCTGTCTCCTGTTACCATCCGCCTAGACGCACAGTCCGGGACCCCCTACCCGAGATCCGCCGGTTTTGACACTGACATTGGTGCTTTCATTGAGAGTTCCTCTGTGCCGTCACCGATAGGAAGGATGCCTCTTCCCGTCTTCAAGGACGGTATCTTCACCAATGGAGCCTTGGCCACCGGCCAAACTATCCGGCTAGGAGGTTTTCTCATGACCGCCTGTCCGGCCACCGCTTCCACAATAACCTCTCGAGTCATCGAGAGCAATTTTCACGTGAACTCGGAATTCGCCGAGCATCTAGATCCAGCAGAGCTCTCGTGTGTAAACGAACTCTTGGATCGGATCGCCGCCCTGGGAGTCGCTACAGACTACGATCAGATTGGGCTTAAAACCGATCTGAGAGAGATTAACTCTCCCCAGGTCACCCACCACGTTACGATGGTAGAAGAACAATGCGGCGACTCTTCTCCTGTATTGAAAACTAGTCATGTCCGGGCTCCCAAACCCTCCATGCCGGATTCCCGTGGAGGGGCGGACTTCGATCGAGCACTGAACTTAAAATCAGGCCTCGTTCCGGACTCGTTGGACAATGTCCAGCAATCAAAGCTTCCAAGTTTGGAAACTCCTCGGCCTTCGAGCCTGGAGATGGGTAGGGTTCCGGACTTAGTCCCACCCACCCGACCAGATATATGCGATTTATCTCTAATCCAGCAGGAGCCCGCTGAAACAGTACATCACTATTGGGCCAGATTCCTCCTGGTTATGGACAGGATAAAGGACTGCCGAGAGGAAAACGCAATCTCAATTTTCTGCAATAATTGCACGGACGAGGGAATCCTAAATGCCGTCAGCCGTCATGAAATCACACGCTTCGCCGACCTGGCATCCATAGTACAGAAGTACTGTGCGATAGAGAGTTTTTGGAAAACCGAAAATAGGTTTTGGGACAATCCGGCCCCGGATACAGACCCAGTCCGCAACAAAAGGGTGCATCAAACTCGGGGACCAGGTGCAAGAACCAAAAAACAGAAACCCCTTAAAGGGAACGAAACCGTACTGGAGGGATGGCTCAGCAGACCCTGTACAATTCACAGTACAGAGGGCACCGTCCCAACACATAGCCTTCGAGCATGTTGGATACTACGGCAGGTGGCCAAAAGTGGCGAGGAGCTTCTAGCCCCAGGAAACCACACCAACAATACCGTTACAGTATTAACAATCTTCGAGACTTTCACATCAATCAATATGCGGAAACGAACAATCCGCAGCCTCGCCGAAGCCTACCAAGTAGCCACAGCAAATCCTTGGAGTGACGCGGCTATCACCTTCAACGCCAGCGACGAACCCAAATTCCGAATAGCCCGAGCACCAGCCGCATTGGTCCTCAGTCCGATAGTGGACGGCTTTCGACTTACCAAGGTGCTCATGGATGGTGGCAGCGGATTAAACCTCATCTACGAGGAAACCCTTCAAAAAATGGAAATAGACTGGAGCCGCATTGAGCGAAGCAGCACAACCTTCAGAGGAATAATCCCTAGCCGGGAAGCACGCTGCACAGGAAAAATCACACTCGATGTGGTATTCGGCTCGCCGGACAATTACAGATCCGAAGAAATCACGTTCCAAGTGGCCCCGTTCAACAGCGGATACCATGCTATATTAGGACGAGAGGCATTCACAATCTTCCAAGCCGTACCCCATTACGGGTACATGAAGCTCAAAATGCCTGGGCTCGGCGGAATAATCACTCTCGTTAGTGATCCGGACATAGCACTCCGCACAGAAAACAAGACGGCCGCATTAGCCCTAGAGGCACTATCCGAAGCCTTAGCGGCAGAGGAACTCACTGCGCTGCACTCTATGGTGAATAGGGACGATGTGATACTCGATAAGAGATCCAAGTCCACCTCCTTTAAACCAGCCGAAGAAATAGTAAAATTCCAGGTCCACCCAATGGACCCGACAAATACGGCCTCCATCGGGGCACAATTGAACCCTGATGTAGACACCACACTGCGAGAATTCCTTCGTGAAAATTGGGACATTTTCGCCTGGCACCCCTCGGATATGCCCGGAATCCCACACAGATTGGTAGAACACAGCCTAAACATCCTAAAAGGATTCAAGCCAGTCAAACAAGCTCTTCGACAATTTTCCGAACCCAAAAGACAGGCAATGGGAGAGGAACTAGCCAAACTATTGGAAGCCGGATTCATCAGAGACATCAAACATCTGGATTGGCTAGCAAACCTTGTAATGGTACCAAAGAAGGACAATTCTTGGCGCCTATGTGTCGATTTCAAAGACCTAAATAAAGCCTGCCCAAAGGATCCCTTCCCCCTCCCCCGCATCGACCAAATCATCGATGCCACTGCAGGGCACGATTCATTGTGCTTCCTGGACGCATACTCCGGCTATCATCAAATCAAGATGGCAGAAGCGGATCAAGCCGCAACGGCATTCATTACTCCATATGGACCATTCTGCTTCAACACGATGCCCTTTGGACTTAAAAACGCCGGCGCAACATATCAGCGCATGATTCAGACATGTCTGGCTACCCAGATCGGCAAAACAGTAGAGGCATACGTAGACGATGTAGTCGTCAAAAGTAAACACGTCGAAACTCTAATAGACGAATTGAGGGTCACATTTGACAACCTCCAAGAATATGATATCAAGCTGAATCCGGAAAAATGCATTTTCAGCGTACCAGCCGGAAAGCTCCTGGGCTTCATTGTATCCGGTAGAGGAATTGAAGCAAATCCGGCCAAGATCCAAGCTCTATCACAGCTGGATATTCCAAAAAACCTCAAACAGATCCAGAAATAGACTGGATGCGTGGCGGCCCTCAGCCGCTTTATCTCCCGCTTAGGAGAAAAGGCATTGCCCCTCTATCGCCTCCTCAGGCACACCGAACACTTCGAGTGGACGGATGCTGCCACCGCCGGACTCGAAGAAATAAAGGCCATATTGGCAACGAATCCGGTCCTGGCTGCGCCCAACCTGGGTGAACCAATGCTGTTATACATCGCAACAACACATCAAGTTGAAGGGCATAAATTCCCTCTTCAAAAACCAGTATACTACGTATCCACTGTGTTAACCCCCTGCAAGTCCCGTTACCCGCACTATCAGAAGATCATGTATGCAGTGTTCATGGCATCCCGGAAGCTCCGACACTACTTTCAAGAGTGTTCGATAACAGTGGCCTCTGAAGTACCACTCAATGACATTATAAACAACCGCGACGCAACGGGCAGGATTGCAAAATGGGCCATTGAGCTCTTACCATTCGACATAACTTACAGACCTTGGCGAGCTATAAAGTCACAAGTTTTGGCTGACTTTGTCGCTGAATGGACCATACTCCAATTGGATTATGCACTTCGACGTCTCTAAAATGTTGGCCGGACTGGGGGCTGGCGTCGTATTGACGTCCCCGACCGGTGATACAGTCCAATACATACTTCAAATAATGTACACGGACTCCAACAACGCAGCCGAATACGAGGCCCTTTTACATGGTCTCCGGATGGCAATCTCCATGGGCATTCAACGCCTAAAGGTGCGCGGGGATTCAAACCTCGCAATATCCCAAATAAATGGAGACTTTGATGCCAAGGATCCGAAAATGGCAGCATATCGCAACGCTGTCCTAAAAATGTCAGCTCGGTTCGACGGACTCGAATTCCATCATGTAGCCAGGGATAATAACCAAGCGGCCGACGTATTGGCACGCATCAGCGCAAACCGTGACGCTGTCCCTCCAAACATCTTCCTGGAACGGCTGTTCAAGCCATCCGTACTATGGGAAGAGGAGTCCGGAAATAACAAACCGGAAGCAGCCACACCAACCGACACAGAGCAATTTGACATAAGCGGCAATTCCGCCGCCGAAATAACACCCTCAGCCCACGACATAATGGCCGTAATCGCCCCGTGGACAGAACCATTCCTTGCCTACTTACTTAGGCAGGAACTTCCCGAAGACCAAAATGAGGCCCGCTGCATAGTTCGGCGATCTAAAGCCTACAAGGTCCACGAGGGAGAACTTTATAAGAAAAGCACAACCGGAGTCCTTGAAAGGTGTATCTCCGAAGAGGAAGGGCGAGACCTCCTGGCTGAAATTCATGCCGGACTAGGCGGACACCATGCAGAAGCCCGGGCCCTCGTAGGAAAGGCATTCCGTACAGGATTTTATTGGCCGACGGCCCGGGCAGATGCTCAGGACTTAGTCCAACGATGCATCGGTTGTCAGCTCTTTGCTAATTAGAGCCATATGCCACCCACCGCCCTCAAAACTATACCCATTACCTGGCCGTTCGCGGTCTGGGGGCTTGACATGGTTGGACCACTTAAAGGGGGAACCCACAAGCAAAGATACCTATTGGTCATGGTGGATAAATTCACCAAATGGATAGAGGCCAAGCCAGTTAAAACGGCAGAGTCCGGACCAGTGATAGACTTTATATCCGGGGTAGTACACCGTTATGGTGTCCCCCACAGCATCATCACCGATAATGGCACGAATTTTACGGCCGATGAGGTTAAATCTTGGTGCAAAAATATGGGCATTAAGCTCGATTATGCTTCAGTCTATCATCCTCAAACCAACGGTCAAGTGGAACGAGAAAATGGTCTAATAATGAGCAGCGTCAAACCCAGACTAGTGTGGTCACTTACGAAATCTGACACGCACTGGGTAGAGGAGCTCGACTCCGTACTCTGGGGGCTGCGGACAACGCCCAACCGTACTACCAGATTCACACCATTTTTTATGGTGTACGGCGCAGAGGCAGTTCTGCCCTGTGACATTATTCATGACTCACCTCGAGTGCGCATGTATGAAGAAAGAGAGGCCGAGCTGGATCGGCAGGACAGCTTGGACGCATTGGAGGAAGAACGCGACGTCGCCAAGGCTCGTTCCGCATTCTATCAGCAGCAGGCTCAAAGATATCAAAGCAGAGAAGTACGGGCCAAGACTTACAACGTGGGCGAACTAGTTCTACGCCTGCCGGGCAAGAAAAAGGAAAAGCTCAAGCCAAAATGGGAGGGCCCCTTCATCATCGATCAAGTCCTGACCGGCGGAGCGTACCGTCTACGAAATGCATCTGATAATCGACTTGAGCCGAACCCATGGAACGCAACCCGCCTCCGAAAATTCTATGCCTAGCGCCGGATTAAGAGTTCGTCCCTTTCTCCCGTCCAAATTTTTTATACTTCAGCTGCCTTTTTGTTTCTCTTTTTTCTCTCACCCCTATTTGCGCACAGTCCGCACGTAATTGATGTGCTATCCGCACTCACTATACCTGGGGGCTTCTTTACCAGAAGCTTAAACTATAAGGGCTTCGTGCCCAGCACATGTGTCAAGCTCCCACATGTACCTTTTATTCACCATTATATGCATCGATATGACTTAAGTTTTGGCTAAGCTGGGTTGCCTGGCTCCTGTGCTTACCCCTACGTTCCCGATTGTTCGGCTAGGAGGTAAAGGGAGCACCTCTGCGATTGTTACTGCCGGGTCAGCCGGATGTGTACTTCAGACTGGGTGAAGCCGAAAGCTAGTGTTCTTAAGGGAATATTCGGTCGGTGACTTGAAAGATGATTTTACCTACTTATTTATCTGCCCCCAGATGTTTTTCTGCTTTTTTCGCAGTCCGGACGTGCACTTTAGGGCATGCCACCCCCAGAGGAAAGGAACCCTTAACGGAACTATTCTCCCTGGAAGATGTTTCTTACTAACCATGTAATATAACATAACTAGTTGGGCACTTGTCTGATAAAGCACTAATGACCCCTATGCCTGGTCTCCATGCATACCCCGGTTGTTTCATAACCGAGAAGGTATTCAGACACACTTCGGACTCTAGGGTCCCGAGGTCGAAGCGAAAAGGTCGGCAAAGACAAACGATCTACAATCCGGCTAGAAGGCATTTTACATGTCATTTTATAATACATTGTCAAATTGACTGACTGTATTCTTCCTCAATCCCGTCTAACAGGCTGTCTAATTTATAGTCCTGTTGGGAAAACTTAGAATTCAACTCTACTTGGCCATATACTAAACTTACAGGGATCTCCTTCCCATCGGGCCCCACAGGTCCGACTTCGGCCATGTGGTTGGGATCCGCCTTCTTGTACCGCGTCTTCACCATGGCCCAGGCCTCCCTGGCACCTTGGCGGCAGGCTGAAATCTTCCATAAATGGAAGCATTGCCGCACTCTCTGAAGCTTCTCCGCAAGCTCCCCAAGTCCCTCGGGTAGGGAGAAGGCTGGCCATAAAGCCTGGATGACGCCGCTCATTGCCTGCCGAACTCGTTCGGACAGTTGCAACAACTCGGGAAGTTGATCACCCGTTGATACGGGCATCTCCTCCGCGGGGCGACCTGTGAGTATACCTATAGACATATTTTGTCAATTGACTTCCTCGCTGAACTCTTCTTTTCAAAGGAGTTCGCTCAAGCACTTACTATAGATGCCGCGACGAAGCCGCTGATTCTCCTTAACGGAGCCAGACAGCTCGGCCCGAACACCTTTCAGCTCTTCTCCAAGCTGGGCATGGGCATCCTGGAGCTTGTTCCTTTCATGCTGCACCTTATGCAGCACCCTCTCGCCGGCCTTTAGCTAGCGCAGAAGTTCTTGCCTGTCCGGATCTTGTCCGGCAGCACCTGCAACGTCATTATCAGACTTGCGCACAGGCCAAACACTACTTATCTTTTTAAAAAAAATGTGTTACCAGGAGAGGTCGCTGCATTTCCTCCTGCGGCAGCGAGTGCGGCTTCAAGTTGAGCCTTACACTCTTGCAGCTCCTGAGACAGTTGGGTATTCTTCTTGGTAAGACCCTGCGTTTCATATGATCCTTAAATCAGTTAATATAACTACTTTAAGTCTCGGGGGCTACTGGCATATATAACTATTAAATTCTCTTACCCGTATGTCCATTACATACCGCTCCGTGGCTCTGGTCAAACCATCTTGAGCGGCACGGAGGTGCGCGTCCCCTGTGTTAAAGGCATCCAACGCCTCAGGGGAGAAGCACGCGTCACGATAAATAGTCCGGCGGCGCCTATGGTTCATGGCACTCTCCACCTCAGATTTGGTGGCGGACAGTCGGTCGGCATCCTCCGTTGGAGGAGTATCCGGCTCGCGCCTTGCGCTCGCCTCCCCCTCCGGACCAGGCGCTGGAGCTTGGCTGGTAGAAGCCGGATTGGCAGCCTCTACACCCGCAGTCCGGCGGGCGCTTTTTCCCCTACAAAAAGTCATGAGCATTCGAATGCTTCCTAGGAACGTTGCTCCAGATAATGAATTGTGAGCTATACCTTTGTGGCGATGTTTCAGTCCGCGCCACGCTCCTCTTCCGTCTACTTGTCTGGACTGGCCTTTGATGGTCAGCCGCCGCGGGCTCGGCTTCCCGCCCTAGAGGCGCCTCCTGCACAGCGTCATCATATACGGTGGTCAGAAATAAGCAAGGAAGGACTAACGGTGTCAGGACTTCGGTCACAAGCACTTGGGAAGCCGGATATAGCCCGGGATAGTCGGCCGTAATGGCGACTAAAGCATTATCCATGCTGAGCTGGTGGAACACCCCATCGATTAGCTCCACTCCTATGTCCTGATCCTCTTCGGAGGCCGGGTCCCGGGATCTCTCTGGATCCTCGGGTTGCGGAGCTGGACTTAGCATGTCCTCCACCGTCCGACGCAGCTCCTGCGTCGAAAGAAGAACACAATATAAGAAACTTAAGTTTCAAAGGCATGGGTTGGACACGTGAAGTGTTCGCTTACCCAAGGCCGGGGATTATTCATGGAGAACCCATTTAACGGGTTCGTCCGAAGGAAATCCTCCTTCTCCCCCTTATACAGGCCGGACAGGATCTTCACCAGGTCTTCGGCCGAATCCGGCCCTTTGCGGCCATGACGGGTGGCATCGTCCTCCCCGTTGAAATCCCACATGGGGTGGCCCCTGTATTGTAGTGGCTGCACTCCCCTCATAATGCATGTTGCCATGGCTCCAATCATGGTCAACCAGGAATGGGCCAGTAACCTTATCCGGCCCATCAAATAATGGACGCTCTTGTCTTCCTCCAGTTGGGGGCTCCGTGGGCGCCAACTAAGGCGTTTCTTCAGAGGAGCATTGTTGAACTCCGGGAGGCCGATCCGAACAGGGTCCAGCAGCGGAGCGTCTTCTATATAAAACCATAACGAAGGCCAGTCTTCGGACGCCTTCTTAGGGGTTCCGGATGGATATCCGGTCCCGGCAATGCGCCATATTTCGGCGCCGCCCACTTGATATATTAACCCCTCATGAGAGCGGGGTACAAGGCAAAACAACCTCTTCCACAGCGCAAAATGGGGCTCGACGCCCAGGAATAGCTCGCAAAGAGCTACGTAACCCGCAATATGCAGGATCGAGGCAGGCGTGAGGTGATGAAGCTGGAGTCCGTAGAACTCTAGGAGCCCGCGGTGGAACGGATGTACGGGAAATCCGAGCCCCCTTATCAAATAGGGGATGAAGCATACCCGCTCCCCTTTGTTGGGATTTGGGGTAGCCTCCGCTTGCTTCCCACCTTTATAGGTGGCCAGCCCGTCTCGGACAGGAACCATGAAGGCCGGAGGGAGATATCCCCCCGTTTGGAGCTTCACCAGCTCGTTGTGCGGAACAGAGCATCTCCTCCAATCTCCTGGCAGAGGGCTGGGAGCGCGAGAAGAGGAGCTGCGTTGAGGATCCATGATGGAATGGATTCTGGGTCGAAAGCGCTCCGATGAGTATTCGCGGGAGGAAGATGGTGATTTGGATCTGGATTCGTGCCTCTCTTATAGGCAGATTACTCGCACAACTAGGGGGTAAAACATAAAAGACACCCTGGCTTTTCGCATTCGTGCGACGCGTGGAAGAAGGCCATTATTGGGCGTGGGATCCAAGAAACACAACTTTAATGAGGAAGCCGGACACTGTTCGGCAGGTACATGGAACTTGAAGGAGAACCCGCCTTGCAACACCGAAGACTACACACATGCTGGACTTATCATCATTGAAGACTGGTTCGGGGGCTACTGAGGGAGTCCTGGACTAGGGGGTGTCCGGATAGCCGGATTACCATCATCGGCCGAACTATCATTGGCCGGACTATCATCATCGACCGGACTCCAAGACTATGAAGATACAAGATTGAAGACTTCGTCCCGTGTCCGGATGGGACTTTCCTTGGCGTGGAAGGCAAGCTTGGCGATACGGATATGTAGATCTCCTACCATTGTAACCGACTCTATGTAACCCTAGCCCCCTCCGGTGTCTATATAAACCGGATGCCTCTAGTCCGTAGGACAACAACATCAACCCTTACAATCATACCATAGGCTAGCTTTTAGGGTTTAGCCTCCTTGATCTCGTGGTAGATCCACTCTTGTAAACATCCACAATATCAATATCAATCAAGCAGGACGTAGGGTTTTACCTCCATCAAGAGGGCCCGAACCTGGGTAAAACATCGTGTCCCCTGTCTCCAGTTACCATCCGCCTAGATGCACAGTTCGGGACCCCCTACCCGAGATCCGCCGGTTTTGACACCGACAACCACCATCGCCACACCTTCGTGCTGATGGAACTCACCCTCGTCCTCAACTGGATCAAGAGCACGAGGGACGTCGTCGAGCTGAACGTGTGTTTAACAAGGAGGTGCCGTACGTTCGGTACTTGGATCGGCTGGATCGTGAAGACGCTCGACTACATCAACCGCGTTACTAAACGCTTCCGCTTTTGGTCTACAAGGGTACGTGGACACACTCTCCCCTCTCGTTGCTATGCATCTCCTAGATAGATATTGCGTGATCGTAGGAATTTTTTTGAAATACTATGTTCCCCAACAGTTCTTGACCGCTGTCTGTGATCCCCTCCTAGATTAGTTTGGTACCACCCTGCTACACTTATAGCAAGGCACACATCAGGTCTGGTACACAGCATTGCATACATGATAGAACCTATGGCTGAGGAATAGGGAATGACTTTCATTTTCTCTCTATCTTCTGCAGTGGTCGGGCATTGAGTCTGACTCAACTTCACACCTTGTAACACAGGCAAGAATCCTTTCTTTGACTGATCCATTTTGAATTTCTTCAAAACTTTATCAAGGTATGTGCTTTGTGAAAGTCCAATTAAGTGTCTAGATCTATCTCTATAGATCTTGATGCCCAATATATAAGCAGCTTCACCAAGGTCTTTCACTGAAAAATTCTTATTCAAGTACCCTTTTATGCTATCCAGAAATTTTGTATTATTTCCAATCAACAATATGTCATCCACATATAATATTAGAAATTCTACAGATCTCCCACTCACTTTCTTGTAAATATAAACTTCTCCAAAAGTCTGTATAAAACCATATGCTTTGATCACATTATCAAAGTGTATATTCCAACTCCAAGAGGCTTCCACCAGTCCATAAATGGATCGCTGGAGCTTGCACACCTCGTTAGCACCTTTTGGATCGACAAAACCTTCTAGTTGCATCATATACAACTCTTCTTTAATAAATCCATTAAGGAATGCAGTTTTGACATCCATTTGCCAAATTTCATAATCATAAAATGCGGCAATAGCTAACATGATTCGGACAGACTTAAGCATCGCTACGGGTGAGAAGGTCTCATCATAGTCAACTCCTTAAACTTGTCGAAAACCTTTTGCAACAAGTCGAGCTTTATAGACACTAACATTGCCGTCAGCATCAGTCTTCTTCTTGAAGTTCCATTTATTTTCTATGGCTTGCCGATCATCGAGCAAGTCCACCAAAGTCCACACTTTGTTCTCATACATGGATCTCATCTCAGATTTCATGGCCTCAAGCCATTTCGCAGAATCTGGGCTCATCATCGCTTCCTGATAGTTTGCAGGTTCATCATGGTCTAGTAACATAACTTCCAGAATAGGATTACCGTACCACTCTGGTGCGAACCGTACTCTGGCTGACCTACGAGGTTTGGTAGTAACTTGAGCCGAAGTTTCATGATCATCATCATTAGCTTCCTCACTAATTGGTGTAGGAATCACTAGAACTGATTCCTGTGATAAACTACTTTCCAATTCGGGAGAAGGTAAAATTACCTCACCAAGTTCTACTTTCCTCCCACTCACTTCTTTCGAGAGAAACTCCTTCGCTAGAAAGGATCCATTCTGAGCAACGAATATCTTGTCTTTGGATCTGTGATAGAAGGTGTACCCAACAGTTTCCTTTGGGTATCCTATGAAGACGAACTCCTATGATTTGGGTTCGAGCTTATAAGGTTGAATCTTTTTCACATAAGCGTCGCATCCCCAAACTTTAAGAAATGACAACTTGGGTTTCTTGCCAAACCACAGTTCACATGGTGTCGTCTCAACGGATTTTGATGGTGCCCTATTTAACGTGAATGTAGCCATCTCTAAAGCATACCCCCAAAATGATAGCAGAAAATCAGTAAGAGACATCATAGATCGCACCATATCCAATAAAGTACGGTTATGACGTTCGGACACACCATTACGCTGTGGTGTTCCAGGTGGCGTGAGTTGCGAAACTATTCCACATTGTTTCAAATGAAGACCAAACTCGTAGCTCAAATATTCGCCTCCACGATCAGATCATAGAAACTTTATTTTCTTGTTACGATGATTTTCCACTTCACTGTGAAATTCTTTGAACTTTTCAAATGCTTCAGACTTATGTTTCATTGAGTAGATATACCCATATCTGCTCAAATCATCTGTGAAGGTTAGAAAATAACGATACCCACCACGAGCCTCAACACTCATTGGACCACATACATCAGTATGTATTATTTCCAGTAAGTCTATAGCTCGTTCCATTATTCCGAAGAACGGAGTTTTAGTCATCTTGCCCATGAGGCATGGTTCGCAAGCACCAAGTGATTCATAATCAAGTGATTCCAAAAGTCCATCAGCATGGAGTTTCTTCATGCGCTTTACACCAATATGACCCAAACAACAGTGCCACAAATAAGTTGCACTATCATTATCAACTTTGCATCTTTTGGCCTCAATATTATGAACGTGTGTATCACTACGATCGACATTCAACAAAAATAGACCACTCATCAAGGGTGCATGACCATAAAAGATATTACTCATATAAATAGAGCAACCATTATTCTCTGATTTAAATGAATAACTATGTCGCATCAAACAAGATCTAGATATAATGTTCATACTCAATGCTGGCACCAAATAACAATTATTCAGGTATAAAACTAATCCAGAAGGTAGATGCAGAGGTAGCGTGCCGAGGGCGATCACATCGACCTTGGAACCATTTCCGACGCGCATCATCACCTCGTCCTTAGCAAATCTTTGTTTAATCCGTAACCCCTGTTTCGAGTTGCAAATATGAGCAACAGAACTAGTATCAAATACCCAGGCGCTACTACGAGCATTAGTAAGGTACACATCAATAACATGTATATCAAATATACCTTTCACTTTGCCATCCTTCTTATCCGCCAAATACTTGGGGCAGTTCCGCTTCTAGTGACCCGTCCCTTTGGAGTAGAAGCACTCAGTTTCAGGCTTAGGTCCGGACTAGGGCTTCTTCCCTGGAGTAGCAACTTGCTGTATATTCTTCTTGAAGTTACCCTCCTTCCTTTGCCTTTTTCTTGAAACTCGTGGTCTTGTTCACCATCAACACTTGATGCTCCTTCTTGATTTCTACCTCCGCAGCTTTTAGCATTGCGAAGAGCTCGGGAATAGTCTTTTCCATCCCTTGCATGTTATAGTTCATCATGAAGCCTTTATAGCTTGGTGGGAGTGATTGAAGAAATCTGTCAATGACACTATCATCAGGAAGATTAACTCCCAGCTGAATCAAGTGGTTATGGTACCCATACATTCTGAGTGTCTGTTCACTGACAGAACTATTCTCCTCCATTGTGCAGCTATAGAACTTGTTGGACACTTCATATCTCTCAACTCGGACATTTGCTTGAAATATTAAATTCAACTCTTGGAACATCTGATATGATCCATGACGCTCAAAACATCTTTGAAGTCCCGATTCTAAGCCGTAAGGCATGGCACACTGAACTATCGAGTAGTCATCAACACACGACTG
>NW_021214951.1:60776-62860 GCF_002162155.2 Triticum dicoccoides | reverse complement strand
AGATCATGTAATTGCAACCATCATCTTTCAACTTAGCTTTCTCTAGGAACGCATTAAAATTCAAGGGAACGGTAACATGGGCCATTGATCTACAACAACATAGATATGCAAAAAAAACTATCAGGACTAAGTTCATGATAAATTAAAGTTCAATTAATCATATTACTAATGAACTCCCACTTAGATAGACATTCTTCTAGTCATCTAAATGATCACGTGATCCAAATCAACTAAACCATGTCTGATCATCATGTGAGATGGAGTAGTTTTCAATGGTGAACATCTCTATGTTGATCATATCTACTATATGATTCATGTTCGACCTTTCAGTCTCAGTGTTCCTAGGCCATATCTGCATATGCTAGGCTCGTCGAGTTTAACCCGAGTATTCTGCACGTGCAAAACTGGCTTGCACCCATTGTATGTGAACTTAGAGCTTTTCACACCCGATCATCACGTGGTGTCTCGGCACGACAAACTGTAGCAACCGTGCATACTCAGGGAGAACACTTATACCTTGAAATTTAGTGAGGGATCATCTTATACTGCTATCGTCGTACTAAGCAAAATAAGATGTATAAAAGATAAACATCACCTGCAATGAAAATATGTGACATGATATGGCCATCATCATCTTGTGCCTTTGATCACCATCTCCAAAGCACCCTCATGATCTCCATCATCACCGGCTTGACACCTTGATCTCCATCGTAGTATCATTGCCATCTCGCCAACTATTGCTTCTACAACTACCGCTACCGCTTAGTGACAAAGTAAAGCAATTACATGGCGATTGCATTTCATACAATAAAGCGACAACCATATGGCTCATGTTAGTTGTTGATAACTCTGTATCAAAACATGATCATCTCATACAACAATTTATATCACATCATGTCTTGACCATATCGCATCACAACAAGCCCTGCAAAAAGAAGTTAGACGTCCTCTACTTTGTTGTTGCAAGTTTTACATGGCAGCTACGGGCTTCTAGCAAGAACCATTCTTACCTACGCATCAAACTCACAACGATTTTTCGCCAAGTGTGATGTTTTAACCTTCAACAAGGACCGGCCGTAGTAAAACTCGATTTAACTAAATTTCGAGAAACAGACACCCGCCAGCCACCTGTGTGTAAAGCACATCGGTAGAACCAGTCTCATGAACGCGGTCAAGTAATGTCGGTCCGGGACGCTTCATCCAACAATACCGCCGAATCAAAGTAAGATGTTGGTGGTAACTGATAATCCCCAAGTGCAGGGAATCATCGTAGCAATTTCCAAAGGTGGAAGTGATAAGTATGGAGTGTCGAACCCACAAGGATCTAAAGGTAAGATCAATATTCTCTCAAGTCCTATCTGCCACGGATACGACTATACGTACACCAAACGTTTGCTTCCAACTAGATGTGAGAAACAAAACTACGTTGTGGGTATGAAGAGGATAACTTTGCATGATATCGGAGAGCTAAAATATAAAAGTAGGTGCTGTTATCATAAAGTTAGAATATATTACTAAATATTATAAATAGCGAGTGTGGAATAATGATGGATCGGTGTAAGGAATTATCCTAGGCAATTGTTAATAAGACCGGTAGTCGTCATTGCAATTTCATATGAGGGAGAGGCATAAGCTAACATACTTTCTCTTCTTGGATCATATGCACTTGTGATTGGAACTCTAGCAAGCATCAGCAACTACTAAAGATCATTAAGGTAAAACCCAACCATAGCATTAAAGCATCAAGTCCCCTTTATTCCCATACACCATGTCCCACTTATCCGTGTTTGTGTTTCAGTCACTCACGCAACGCAGACATAAGTCAACCATGGACATATTGCAACACCCTACAACGGGAATCCCTCACGCTTGCACGACACGGAGGGCACAATAGGACAACACCAAAATAAAACATACAACTCGTACCAATCTAGATCATCAATCAACCCAAAGACAAAAGATATCTACTCAAAACATCATAGGATGGCAACACATCATTGGATCATAATATGTGGCATGAAGCACCATGTTCAAGTAGGGATTATTACAGCGGGGTGTGGGAGAGTGAACCGCGTAAAAGAGAT
>NW_021214951.1:59172-60542 GCF_002162155.2 Triticum dicoccoides | reverse complement strand
GTGGTCTTGTTCACCATCAACACTTGATGCTCCTTCTTGATTTCTACCTCCGCAGCTTTTAGCATTGCGAAGAGCTCGGGAATAGTCTTTTCCATCCCTTGCATGTTATAGTTCATCATGAAGCCTTTATAGCTTGGTGGGAGTGATTGAAGAAATCTGTCAATGACACTATCATCAGGAAGATTAACTCCCAGCTGAATCAAGTGGTTATGGTACCCATACATTCTGAGTGTCTGTTCACTGACAGAACTATTCTCCTCCATTGTGCAGCTATAGAACTTGTTGGACACTTCATATCTCTCAACTCGGACATTTGCTTGAAATATTAAATTCAACTCTTGGAACATCTGATATGATCCATGACGCTCAAAACATCTTTGAAGTCCCGATTCTAAGCCGTAAGGCATGGCACACTGAACTATCGAGTAGTCATCAACACACGACTGCCAAGCATTCACAATGTCTGGAGTTGCTGGCGCAGGTGGTACACCTAGTGGTGCTTCAAGGATGCAATTCTTCTGTGCAGCAATGAGGATAATCCTCAAGTTACGGACCTAGATCATGTAATTGCAACCATCATCTTTCAACTTAGCTTTCTCTAGGAACGCATTAAAATTCAAGGGAACGGTAACATGGGCCATTGATCTACAACAACATAGATATGCAAAAAAAACTATCAGGACTAAGTTCATGATAAATTAAAGTTCAATTAATCATATTACTAATGAACTCCCACTTAGATAGACATTCTTCTAGTCATCTAAATGATCACGTGATCCAAATCAACTAAACCATGTCTGATCATCATGTGAGATGGAGTAGTTTTCAATGGTGAACATCTCTATGTTGATCATATCTACTATATGATTCATGTTCGACCTTTCAGTCTCAGTGTTCCTAGGCCATATCTGCATATGCTAGGCTCGTCGAGTTTAACCCGAGTATTCTGCACGTGCAAAACTGGCTTGCACCCATTGTATGTGAACTTAGAGCTTTTCACACCCGATCATCACGTGGTGTCTCGGCACGACAAACTGTAGCAACCGTGCATACTCAGGGAGAACACTTATACCTTGAAATTTAGTGAGGGATCATCTTATACTGCTATCGTCGTACTAAGCAAAATAAGATGTATAAAAGATAAACATCACCTGCAATGAAAATATGTGACATGATATGGCCATCATCATCTTGTGCCTTTGATCACCATCTCCAAAGCACCCTCATGATCTCCATCATCACCGGCTTGACACCTTGATCTCCATCGTAGTATCATTGCCATCTCGCCAACTATTGCTTCTACAACTACCGCTACCGCTTAGTGACAAAGTAAAGCAATTACATGGCGATTGCATTTCATACAATAAAGC
>NW_021214951.1:51198-57756 GCF_002162155.2 Triticum dicoccoides | reverse complement strand
AAGATTTCCGTATTTCTAGGAGAGGTTGGCGTTGATTTCAAGTCAGGGGGGTCTCCGGGCTGTCCACGAGGCAGGGGGACGCGCCCCCCACCCTCGTGGGCAACCCGAGACTCTTCTGGCCCAACTCTTGCACTCGAGGGGCTTCTTTTGGTCCATAAAAATTCATCAAATATTGGCACCTCAATTGGACTCCGTTTGGTATTCCTTTTCTGTAAAACTCAAAAACAAGGAGAAAACAGAAACTGGCACTAGGCTCTAGATTAATAGGTTAGTCCCAAAAATAAAATATAAAATAGCATATAAATGAATATAAAACATCCAAGATGGATAATATAATAGCATGAATACTTCATAAATTAGAGATACGTTGGAGACGTATGAGCATCCCCAAGCTTAATTCCTGCTTGTCCTCGAGTAGGTAAATGATAAAAGAAATAATTTATGAAGTGTGAATGCTAGCAGGTGCACAAGTTTGATCAATGATAATTTCAATCACCTTTTCTAGCATCATTATATGTCATAACAGTAGCTCATCTCATAAAACTTTTCATGATCAAGTAATAAGCAATTCACATGTTAAAGTATAGATCATAAACTTTCTTGAAAACTAACAAACAGTGCTCTTAGTCATCAAACCATTGCAATTCATATTATTTTCAGCAAGGGTCTACGTAAGAGCTTTGATTTAGCAAATCCCACATACTCAACTATCATATAGTCTTTCACAATTGCTAACACTCATGTGATATTTATGGGTTCAAAGTTTTAATCGAACACAGAGAAAGATAGGGGCTTATAGTTTTGCCTCCCTACCTTTTACCTCAAGGGTAATGTCAACAATAATAATTTATGAAAACCTACATCCAACTGGATATATATATATATCCAGATCGCTCCAACACAAAGTGCTTGCCAAAGGAAAAAGTGTAAAAAGGAAAGGTGATGATCACCATGATTCTTGTATAAGGGTAGAAGATAAAAGTAAAATATAGGCCCTTCGCAGAGGGAAGCAGAGGTTGTCATGCGATTTTAAGGTTGGATGCACAAAATCTTAATGCAAAATAATGTAACTTTATATTGCCTCTTGTGATAGAGACCTTTATTATGCAGTCCGTCGCTTTTATTTCTTCCCTATCACAAGTTCGTATAAAGCTTATTTTTTCTTCGCACTAATAGATAATACATATTTAGAGAGCAATTTTTATTGCATGCACCAATGAAAACTTACTTGAAGGATCTTACTCAATCCATAGGTAGGTATGGTGGACTCTGATGGCAAAACTAGTTAAGGGATGTTTGGAAGCACAAGTAGTATTTCTACTTGGTGCAAAGAATTTGGCTAGCATGAGAGGGAAAGGCAAGCTCAACATGTTGGATGATCCAAGACACTATACTTTATTTCGGATATAAGAAAACATAACCCATTACGTTGTATTCCTTGTCCAACATCAACCTTTTAGCATGTCATATTTTAATGAGTGCTCACAATTACAAAAGATGTCCAAGATAGTATATTTATATGTGAAATCTCTCTTCCTTCAATATTCTTTCATGAATTGTTCAAGTGACCAATTCTGCGTTTGCTAACTTTCAATAAGTTTACTACCTATACTTATTATGTGTGAAGTCATTACTCCCCATGGTATAAGCATATGAAACATATATAAATTAAGATTTATGATATTCAATTCATTCAGCCATTTACTCATAGGATATACGTGAAGCATGTGAGCAAATGACAAACTACTCCAAAAGATATAAGTGAAGAACACTGGGTAGTAAAATAATTAACTAGCCATGGGAGGATTATTTTTTTATTCAATATTTCAGATCCAATGATTTTATTCAAACAGAAAGTGAAATTGAAAGTACGCTCCAAGCAAAACACATATCATGTGACGAATAAAAATATATCTTCGAGTAAAGTATACCGATAGTTTTGAAGACGAAAGAGGGGATGCCTTCCGGGGCATCCCCAAGCTTAGGCGCTTGAGTCTTCCTTTAATATTACCTTGGGGTGCCTTGGGCATCCCCAAGCTTAGGGTCTTTCCACTCCTTATTCTCCTCATATCGATATCTCACCCAAAGCTTGAAAACTTCAATCATACAAAACTTAACGGAGCTTCGTGAGATAGGTTAGTATGATAAAGAGCACTCTGGTACTATCAAAGACAAGGTTCATAATTGTTCTCAGACAATGCCTACTTTATCATATCATTTCTACAATTTATATTGAGAAGTATAAGCCATAGAAACTAGAAAACAAGCGAACTATGCATTGAAAACAGAATCTGTCAGAAACAGAACAGTCTGTAATGATCTGAACAACAACTATACTTCTGCTACTCCAAAAATTAGGAAATAAATTGGTGGACGTGAGGAATTTGACTATTAATCTTCTGCAAAAAGTATCAACTCAAAAGCACTCTTCTGTAAAAAATGGCAGCTAATCTCGTGAGTGCAAAGTTTCTGTTTTTTACAGCAAGATCACATTAACTTTCACCCAAGTCTTCCCAAAGGTCTTGCTTGGCAATTTATTGAAACAAAATCTATAAAACATGATTAATACAGTAGCTTAATCATTTAAACACACAAATACAGCAAGGGTAGATATTGGGTTGTCTCCCAACAAGCGCTTTTCTTTAATGCCTTTTAGCTAGGCATGATGATTTCAATGATGCTCGCATAAAAGAAAAGAATTGTAACATAGAGAGAGCATCATGAAGAATATGACTAGCACATTTAAATCTAACCCACTTCCTACGCCTAGGAATTTTGTGAGCACATAATTTATAGGAACAAGAATCAACTAGCATAGGAAGGCAAAATAAGTATAACTTCAAAACTTTAAGCACATAGAGAGGAAACTTGGTATTATTGCAACTCCTACAAGCATAAATTACTCCCTCATAATAATTTTCAGTAGAATCATGAATGAATTAAACAATATAACCATCACATAAAGCATTCTTTTCATCATCTACAAGCATAAAATTTTTTCTACTCTCCACATAAGCAAAATTCTTCTCATTCGGAATAGTGGGATAACTAATTCCTAAAGTTGACACTCTTCCAAACCCACTTTAGATGACAGAATTATTCATACTCCAAAAGATATAAGTGAAGTTCATGGAGCATTCTACAATTAATATAGACTAACCAATATCCAAACTCAAAATATGTAAGTGAAGCACACGAAGCATTCTATAAAACCATACTCAAAAGATTTAACTGAAGCACAAAGAGCAATTCTATAAGATCATACTTAAAAGGTATAAGTGAAGCACATGAAGTATTATATAAATAAATGAAGGGCTAACTCATACTAGCATGGTTCTTAAAGGAAAAAAAATACAAAAACACAAATGACACAAATCATGTGAACAAAACAAAAACCGAGGTATGCCGATATTTGTTGAAGAAGAAAGATGGGATGCCAACCGGGGCGTCCCCAAGCTTAGATGCTTGAGTATCCTTTGAAATATTTACTTGGGGTTCCTTGGGCATACCCAAGCTTGAGCTCTTGCCTCTCTTTATTCTTCTCATATTGATAGCTCCTCGATCTTCGAAAACTTCATCCACACAAAACTTTAACAAAAACTTTGTGAGACCCGTTAGTGTAATAAAGCAAACTACCACTTTAAGGAACTGTAATGAACTCATTATTTATTTATATTGGTGTTAAACCTACTGTATTCCAACTTCTATATTGTTCATACCCCCCGATACAAGCCATAGATTCATCAAAATAAGCAAACAACATGCGAAAAACAGAATCTGTCAAAAACAGGACAGTCTGTAGTAATTTGGAAGTTTAGCAAACTTCTGTAACTCCAAAAATTATGAAATAAATATGAAAAAAATTGAAAAATTTGTACAGAAGTAATTTTCAAAACATTTAAGACCCATTTGACCTTCTAGTAAAAAAATGTAAAATCAAGCGCTACAACCAAAGTTTCTGTTTTTGTTCTGCACATAGTAAACAAGCAATCTAATCATCCTAAAACCAAAGCTTGGCCCATTATTTTTATAATACAATGGGATAATTATTTACAGAGAAACTTCCATGAAGAATTCTACATTGTTTCCGTGAGCATGAACACAAGTGCTCAAGGTCGACCCTCACTTCTTCAATGCATAACTTTCCAATCACTTCTCTTTTTGAAAAACTTTTTTAGGCATGAGAGGCAAGTATTTTTTTTGTATTTTCATTCTTTAATTTTTTTCTTTCACCCACAACTAAACATAAACAAAAAGGAAAAACAAAATCTACGTAGTGAAGAAAGCAAAGAAGCACACACGATAATATCAACCCCACGCTATTGCTCCCCGGCAACGGCGCCAAAAAAGAGCTTGATAATTCCCAAGTGCAGGGAATCATCGTAGCAATTTCCAAAGGTGGAAGTGATAAGTATGGAGTGTCGAACCCACAAGGAGCTAAAGGTAAGATCAATATTCTCTCATGTCCTATCTGCCACTGATACGACTCTATGTACACCGAACGTTTGCTTCCAACTAGATGCGAGAAATAAAACTACGTTGTGGGTGTGAAGAGGATAACTTTGCATGATATCAGAGAGCTAAAATATAAAAGTAGGTGCTGTTATCATAAAGTTAGAATATATTACTAAATATTATAAATAGCGAGTGTGGAAAAAGATGGATCGGTGTCCGGAGTTATCCTAGGCAATTGTTAACAAGACCGGTAGTCGACATTGCAATTTCATATGAGGGAGAGGCATAAGCTAACATACTTTCTCTTCTTGGATCATATGCACTTATGATTGGAACACTAGCAAGAATCCGCAACTACTAAAGATCATTAAGGTAAAACCCAAGCATAGCATTAAAGCATCAAGTCCCCTTTACTCCCATACACCATGTCCCACTTATCCGTGTTTGTGTTTCAGTCACTCACGGAACACAGACAATAAGTAAACCATGGACATATTGCAACACCCTATAGTGGGAATCCCTCACGCTTGCGTCACACGGAGGGCACAATAGGAGAGCACCAATATAAAACATACAACTCGTACCAATCTAGATCATCAATCAACCCAAAGACAAAAGATTTCTACTCAAAACATCATAGGATGGCAACACATCATTGGATCATAATATGTGGCATAAAGCACCATGTTCAAGTAGGGATTACAACAGGGTGCGGGAGAGTGGACCGCGTAAAAGAGATGAGTATGGTGATGATGATGGTGATGTTGATGAAGACGATCACCGCGGCGATGATTCCCCTCCCGTTGGCACTCCGGCGCCACCGAGAGAAAGGAGGAGAGGTTCTCCCCCTTGTGATTCCTCCTTCATGGCCTCCCCCTCGATGGGGAGAGGTTCCCCCTCTGGTCCTTGGCCTTAATGGTGATGATGGCCCCTCCGGGATCCTTCCCCATGGCCTCCGATGATGATGGCCCCCTCCGGCAGGGTGCCAGAGAGGGCCTAGATTGATTTCTCGTGGCTACAGAGGCTTGCGGCGGCGGAACTTCCGATCTAGGTTATTTACCGAAGGTTTCTGTATTTATAGGAGAGGTTGGCGTTGATTTCAAGTCAGGGGAGTCTCCGGGCTGTCCACGAGGCAGGGGCGCGCCCCAGGGGGTGGGCGTGCCCCCCACCCTCGTGGGCAGCCCGAGACTCTTCTGTCCCAACTCTTGCACTCCAGGGGCTTCTTTTGGTCCATAAAAATTCATCAAAAATTGGCACCTCAATTGGACTTTGTTGGGTATTCCTTTTCTGTAAAACTCAAAAACAAGGAGAAAACAGAAACTGGCACTGGGCTCTAGGTTAGTCCCAAAAATCATATATAATAGCATATAAATGCATATAAAACATCCTAGATGGATAATATAATAGCATGAACACTTCATAAATTATAGATACATTGGAGACGTATCAGTAAGCAGTATGACTGTTATCGCCCACGACTCTTTGTGTTCTACTCGTGCATATCATCTACACATAGACCTGGCTCGGATGCCACTGTTAGGGAACGTAGCATGCAATTTAAAAAAAATCCTACGATCACGCAAGATCTATCTAGGAGATGCATAGCAACGAGAGAGGAAGAGTGTGTCCATGTACCCTCGTAGACCGAAAGCGGAAGCATTAGTTAACACGGTTGATGTAGTCGGATGTCTTCACGATCGAACCGATCCAAGCACCAAACGTACGGCACCTCCGTGTTCAGTACACGTTCAGCTCGATGACGTCCCTCGAACTCTTGATCCAGTAGAGGGTCGAGGGAGAGTTTCGTTAGCACGACAGCATGGTGACGGTGTTGATGATGTGATCCGCGCAGGGCGTCGCCTAGGCACTCTGATGCTATGGCCGGAGGATTAAACTGTGGAAGGGGGCACCGCACACGGCTAAGAGAATTCTTGGTGTGTCTTTGGGGTGCCCCTTGGCCACGTATATAAAGGAGGGGGGAGGAGGCCGGCGGCCAAGGAGGGCGCGCCAGGGGGGAGTCGTACTTGGACTCCTAGTCCAAGTAGGAAACGCCCCCGTCCTTCCAATCAACGAAGAGGGATAGGGGAAGGGAGAGAGGGAGAA
>NW_021214951.1:38872-49853 GCF_002162155.2 Triticum dicoccoides | reverse complement strand
CTCTATGTACACGTGCTACTAGTATTGACTGTATCAGTAGCGGTTTTCCAACAAGTGCTACTAATAAGTAGCTGTAGCACTTTTCTTTGCCCGCGCTACTGTTGTATCTTTCAACATTTTTTCCCTGCTTCCTATTGATCTAGAACAGTACCCCATTTCAATAAACTACAATTTCACATATACCAGATAACAATATCATTGACCACAATACCAGATAATCATACAATATCATTAAGCATTATAGGTACTTATATATAGTCAACATGCAACCTCACACACATATATGGTTCATACAGGAGCATACATGATAAGTAGCACTAGGTAGTCATATCGCATATAGCAGTCTACTAGGGGTAGTCATACAACCACACACATATGTAGTTCTAGATGATATCAACGACAACCATCATCCTCAAGCCATGGCGGTGGGTGTTCCTGATAGTAATTAGGATGGCCTGTCCAGCACGAAGATTCTTGCCAACGAGGAAGTTCTTCCTCCCAACCGAGCTGAAGTGTGTGCGACCGTCCGTGTCTACACTGTACGCACAGGTGGTGACGGAGCCCCTTGCGGTAACGTGTATTCCAGCAGACCCTTCTTCATCAGGCTCGATACCACAACTCACGATAGGCTCTTTGGTAATTTCTGAATAAGAAAAACATATCAATTAATAAGTAGCCTCGCACATATTGTTGCAAATATATTTCTACTAAGTATAGGTTTCTACACTTTAAAAACAGTACTCCCTCCGTTCCAAAATAAGTGTCTCAACTTTGTACTAGCTCTAGTACAATTTGTACTAAGCACAAGACACTTATTTTGGGACGGAGGGAATACTACATTTCTACTAAGCTTGAATTCTACTAAGTAAGCATGTAATCGGATTGTACACTAAGTATAACATACCATAACATGCCGATCAACCATGGTAGTTGTCAGGCGGGTCACCAATGGCACCCCGACAAAGTCAGCACGTGGTGGAATTATGTCCCATAGGTTGCACACCTCATCCTCGCTCAGCCTTACTCTTCGAGTATAGATGGCTTCATCAAGTGGATCCTCATCATCTTCATCCATGTTGAGATAAATGACGTCCAGCTTGGCTCTTTATGCTCTGAAGGAGAAGCTGATCAACTCACCACCAGTGATACCCATGTGGGAGATGAAATGGTTCCATCCATATCCTCCTATTTGTGACATATTTTGTCCTTTCTCGACCTCCATAGTGTAGGCGCCCCCAGGAGCCTCAAAGGTCACAGTGTCTCCGGTCAGCTTGTTGAATTCAAACCTCACATTTCATGGGACGATCTGTGTATACACACTGATATATAAACAATGCATTAATGCCAATAACAATAAAAACAAAATAGTTGTTACAAGTTTCATATATTTTGTTACCGCCGTAGGAAGAAAACTCGGCTGGAAGTAGATGCCGAACAACGTGCCAGTTGCAAGGCTGCTGGCGCATCTCGACTTGCACAGTCGACATGGTGGTGCTGGTGGTGTCGCCATTTTCCTAAAAAAATATTAGAAAAGGATTAGCGATCCACTTCAGAGGAAAAATCCAGCATGACCTTTGCTAAAAAAGGACATATCGAGCACCTGAAATTTGTCTGGACGAAAATTAATCAACACTCCGGCAAAACATAGGCCACTCAAAGCTGTTACCAGCAAACATGGTCACTTGGGCAAGCACATATCCTATTTGAGCAACACTAGATATACATGTTTATATCTACATCATATGAGCAATTCTTGAGCAACACTAAATAAACTAGTTGTACTAAAAAATCTACATCATCATCAATTCAAAATGTTCTGTACCTAAAACATCTACATCATCATCCACTATTACTATTTCTTTTACTAACCGTAAAAATATGCCCTAAGTTTACAATATAACAAGTACAGAACATTTTTTCAAATTCTACCAACTAAAAATTTCCATTACTAAAATTTCTAATCAAAAGACCTAACATTTCTATTCTATTCAAAACACCTAAAATAGGCTAAAAAATTACTACTGTGAGGAACACAAAAACCCTAGAAACTATCCTATATCAAAGTGTTATATATGACCAGAGGCTTATATCAACTAAAAACTATCAACTATGTCTAATTTTTTACTAATCAGTTAATCATATCAACTAAAAACTATCAACTATCATATCTCTCTCTCTCTAAATGTTGCGTATCAACTAGCCTACTAAATCAACTAAATCAAAATATTCTAAATCAACTAAATCAACTAGCCTACTAAATCAACTAAATGTTCTAAATGTAGCAGGGAGGAAGGGTTGTGGATGGAGGAGGGAGGAGGACGGAGGAGGAAGGCGGAGCGAGGAGGGGTCGGCTGGCGGCGAACAGAGGAGTGGAGGGAGGACGGATCTAGGAGGAGGGGGCGGGAAGGAGGGTGGCCCGTGAAGGATTACTGAGTCCAGGGAGGAGGAGGAGGTGACAGCGGCGCGGAGGGAGGAGGAATAGGCAACGACGGCCGGCAGGGGCAAGGGCGGGCGCGGGGTGATTGAGGGGGAGATCCAGTGATTGTGAGTGTTAGTGTGAGTGGAGAGAGGAGAGTGAGGGGCAGCCGTTTGGTGAAGATAGAATGGCTTAGCAGTAGCGCGCTGTAGAGAAACGCGCTACTGCTGAACGACCTAATAGTAGCACATTTCGGCCAAAAAGCGCTACTGCTATGTGTAAACATGTAAAAATATACATCAAAAATACATTGATCATCAATCATATTTTTGTGTACAATCTAAATTGTCAATATGAGTCCTCACCGGTTCCTCACTGGTTTAGAAACCGGAGAAGACTCATATTGCGGCCACAAATTCTACATATAGAGTTCAATGAAGACCAAGTGGATGTGATAGTTTCAGAAATAACATATTTAAGGTGGTAAAAACCCTGTTCGTAGAGCGAGGTGGGCTAAATTTTTGTAGTAAACTTAGTAGTAGCGGGAATTGAGAGAAGGCGCTACTGCTATGATCTGTATCAGTAGCGATCTTTGTATTAACGCGCTGTTGCTATAACTAGCTTGGTGGAAGGGTCGTGGAAATTATAGCAGTAGCGCATCTTATTGAGGCAGTGCTACTTCTAAATTTGTTTCAGCAGCATGTCTTGTTGGAGCGCGCTACTGCGAAGTAGCAGTAGTGCCTTTTTTATAGTGCGCTGCTGGTAAGATTATGTGTATTGGCTTTTCCCTAGCAGTGAGCCCCCCACTTTTAGCCATCCCATGGCATCTGCCGTGAGATCACCACGACAGTTGGCACCCACCATGGTGCTGCTCGTGGCGTCGGCCGGAGTCAACTTCCGGATGAGGCCCTTTGCCAGCTTCGGCGAGCGCATCGTGCACGGTGTGGTTCCCGCATCTGGCACGGACACCACCAGCCTCGCTGCTCGCTCCGTCGTCCTCTTCCGCGCCTTCCACGTCTTCGTCACGCTCATCCCCGGCGTCTTCCCAGCCAAGGTGTACGATGTCACTGACTTGCCCATCCCCATCGGCCGCACCGTCTCCGACAACGTCGCGGACCTCTGCACTCGCGTGGAGGTGCTGGCCACGGGCTCCAACGCCACCAGCTCACACGCCAAAGCACAGGATGATGTGGTTGCGGCTCGGGCTGGCCAAATAGACCCGTTGCGCGTGGCGATGCACAACCTGCACGCTCGCATCACCCCTGATGCCGACCCGGCTGCAGCTGTGACTCAGCTCGACGAGGAGCACTGGTGCCTGTTAGACGAATCCACGGCGCTCGCTGTAGAGCGACGCCGGGTGGAGTTCGCTCTGCGCGAATACGACAAAGTCCATGGTCTCACATCGACCGATCCTGAACTCAGCCTGGTGGCCGAGGTGTGGCATCGTGGCGGCGCCATTGACCGTACGCTCGCTATTGCGGCAGCAGCGCATCCGCGAGCTTGTTCCTGCGGCAAACGAGCAACAGAAGCGTTTCAAGCTAGCCCACCCTGCTCCTTCTGCCTCGCACGACCCAGAGAACCCAGATGGCGCATGCCAGCACATGCTACAAGCCTCTTCCCCGCACTTCGACGACATCAACTCTAGCCGGTGCCGGGGAAGCTCGGGTCGGCGCAACCACGCGCTGACGATCAGTGACAGTCAGTACAACAAGCCGTCCATAGACGACCAGCTCCAGCCGGACGCTCCCCAGCAGCCGGCCCGACGGGTACGTGGGGTGCCAGCTAGCACGGCCCCTCGCGCTCCCGCTGCCAGCCAGCTGGAACCCCGATCCACCTACGACGATGATGACGCCCACCACCGCATCAAGTACCTGGCCCGCTCCCTCGAATTGGAGGAGGAGAGCTCGGCTGGGCTGGCTTGCTTAGGTCCGCACATCCGCATCGAGCCCTTCCCCACAGGGTTCAGGCTACCCTGCGACACCCCCAAGTACAACGGCACTACCAAACCGGAGGACTGGCTCATCGACTACACAACCGCCATTGGCATCGCCGGCGGCAACTGGCGCCTGGCCGTGCGCTACGCACCTCTCATGTTGCAAGGCTCCGTGCGGACATGGATGAATAGCCTCCCTGCTGGCAGCGTCAACTCGTGGCTCGATTTCGACCAGGCATTCGTGCACAACTTCATCGGCACGTACAAGCGGGTGGGCCGGCCTCGCCAACTCGCCATGTGCATCCAGGGGCCCAATGAGTCCGTCCGCGACTACCCCACGCGCTGGACCGAGCTGCGCAACAACTGCAAGGGGGTCCATGAGGTTCAGGCCTTCCAGTACTTCATCAAAGGGTGTCGAGATGGCACTCTACTCAACCACAAGCTTAAGTGTTCCGAGCTGGCCACCATGGTCACGCTCATGGCCACGGCGGACAAGTACGCCACGGCCGACTCCACCATGAAGGTCCAGGTCTGGCTGGACGAGGCCGATAAGGCTTTGCCGGCTTCACCCACCACCCCGCGGCCAGCTGGCAAGAGCAGCCGGCGCCAGCTGGACAACAGTAACAAGCGCAAGGGCGGACAGCCGGCTCCCCGATACGATAACTGCCTCATCATGGGTGCTGTCACGGGTGCCGAGACGGTGCAGCCGGTCGAGCAAGCCGGCAATCAGCGTTAGAGGACCAGCAAGAGGTTGTCTGGCAGCCCAGCCTTACCTTTGAGCAGATGCTTGACGCCCCTGTAAGAACCATGGCGGTGTAAAGCCGTCCAATCACATGCTCCGGCAACCTGCCACCGCCTCCACCTCCCCTGCGGGCAACATTTTTAGGGCATTTAGACTAAGAAATGGTGCTCTAGCAGATGCCCTATCCCTAAATCATGGTGAAATTTTTTAGGGTAGCCACATATTTTTGTCTCGCATGCTGAAAATATATAGCAGTCGCATGGCTATCATAAATAAAACCCGCAATAGCACGTAGCCCAACCGCCGCGTGCAACTTCATCCTCATAACCGCTTCCCATGCCCGCCGCCGACGAAATCCATCCATCACCGCCAGTGCCGCACCCATCCATCTGTCAGATCCACTGTCACCCTTCGTCCATCCAGCCGCCGCATCACCGCATTGACTGAATAGGCCACCACTCCACCCCATTCGGTCATCACTGCCACCGCTACCGAGTCGACCAATTTCGACCACCGCCGTATCACCTCGTCATCGTCCACCTCCCCCTTCATTCGTCCGGCTACCACACCACCGCATCAACCAAATTTGTCGCCGCTCCACCACCACTATGAGCCATTGATGATGCACCACACCGCTGCACTGAGTAGCAGGACACACAAGGCTAGAAGGCGATCAAGAAGGAGAACGAGACTAGCTAGGCTCTGGGTGATCAAGGAGGAGGATGAGGCAGGGCCCTCAATGATAATGTTGAGTCCGACGAAGAAGAAGAAAAGTTTGAGGTGGATAGAGATTGAGTCGTTCATGGAGCTTTGGAACCATGTTGACGGCAAGGACGATGATGATGAGTAGTGTGTGCGTAGTACTGAGTCTATCGTAGTACTTTCGTCGTGCTATTATTTTTAAGTAATTTGAACTCGTGTTTAAATTTGAACATTTGGTATTTCAAAATGTCGTAATATGCAGTGACCATGTGCCCTATTTTACATCATTGGCTATGCCAGAAAATTTCTGGTAGATACCCAACATCTGCTACGCAAAACAAATCAGGTGCCCTAGTATACATCATCTGTTGGAGATACTCTAATATCAGGATCATCAATGTTCTTATACTACCTTGAGTCCCCATGTGCAAGTAGCGTACCTGAGACTGTTAGGACTGATAAGAAAAAAAACATCTATCTGCTTATAGGCCAAAGTTTTGGGTGGTGGCAACTGTTGAGAGGGCGATGGCGTCATCTCCTTTTATAAGGTGGACTCGGCGGCTGGCGTCCTGTCACGCCCCTAGCCTTGCTATGCACTTGGACTAGCTTGTTGTTGCATCATGTTTAAATTTCATTTAAACCTGAAATGGGGATGTCCAAACCCTAGTACCAAATGGAATTCAAATAGGTTCAACCTAAAATTATTTTCAGTGAATCCAAATGGCTTTAAAAAAATGTTCATCATATCTGGAAAATGCTTGAAACCATAACCAGAGGTGTTGCACATTTTTCCATGACATATTTGGGCACTGAATTAATTCATATGTACTTTGCATTTGGGCATTTAAATGCTAGTAAATATTTTAAATGCTCAAATAATTCTGGAAATAAGTGTGGGCTGTTGGAATTAATCTAAACAGAACCTATGATTATTTCCAGGATTTTTGAAGGTGTCTAACTATTTTTAATAAAGCCACAAACTTACAGAAAAATAGAAAACAGAGAATAAAAGAGAGAGAGAGAGTTAGTATCTGGCCTCACTGTGCAGGCCACCTAGTCGGCCCAGCTGTGGCCCAGCACTGCAGCTGGCCCAGCCCACCACCGCCTCCTTCCATGTTGTCTTCCTCCTCTGCCAGGAGGACGTGCGTGTGGCCGACGCGCGCGCCCACGCGCCCCGGCCACCTCCTGCTTGCCCCCCCCACCTCGTCGCCCTGGACTCCATCCGCGATGCCACGCAACCCCCCCCGACCCTTCTCACTCTCCCTGTGCTCCTCCCCCTCCTCTGTTTCTCCCTCCCGCGAACGCCCGAGCGCGCTCGTCGCCACCGTTCGCTGCCGCCGTGTCCACCGCACCCCCTCGCTTCCCCAACCGGCCCACGAGCTCCGCCATCATCCGTTACGTCGTCTCTGCCGATCTACGCGACCCCGGGAGGCCAGCAACATCGCCATCACCGTCGTCTTCCACCTTGGGCTCCGGCCACCATCGTCGTCGATCCGCCGCATGCAGGACATCCCCAAGCCCGCTAACCATCCCTACGGCACCCATGTGAGCCTCCGGTCGATTCCCCTCTCCTCCCCGCGTCATTTTCGCCTCGTAGCCGCTGCCGCCATTGAGGCCGAAGCTCACCCCCGCCCGAGCTCATCGCCGGCGCGGCTCCGGTGACCTTCGGGTCCCGTGCATGTATCCTCTGAGTTTGTGAGCACCCGTGGGTTCAGCAAGTGCAAGCCGTTGCTCGATTTGACCGCTGTGGCCCCGTCTCCGTCACCTCCCAAGCTCCAGTCACCGCAGTTGTCGTCGTCGCCGTCGTTACCGGCCTCCCCGCACCCAGCCACCTGCACCACTGGATGCGGCACACATCCAACTCGCCGTAGAGCCAAGCCGCATGCCCAGCCGACAACCGTAGCACGATTCCAGCGCGCCTCCGCCACGCTGGATGGTCGCCGTCGACCACATTCCGGCGTGATGACGTGGCCGCGCGATTAGTGCTAATCACTGCCAGCTAACCAACCTATAGTCACTGACTAGTGGGCCCAGCGCCCTAATAGTTTTAACTTAATCACTAATTAGAGCAAGTGCCACTGACATGTGGGCCGAGGCCTTAACTAATCTAGATTAGGTTTAGTTTAATTTTAATTAACTCCGTTAGTTAACCGTGTCACTGAAGTGTGGACCCCACATGTCAGGTTTGACCTGGACCGAGCCGTTAACCTGCTGACGTCACTATGAGGTCATGCTGACGCAATAATTCCTTTCTGGAATTTAAATAAATCTTAAATGATTTATTATTTTCAGAAAATGTCCAAAACTTCTAAAATTCATAGAAATTCAACCGTAACTCCAAATGAAATAAATTATATATGAAAAATGATCAGACAAATCCAATCTATCCATCTGTACCATTTTCATGCATGTTAGAACAACTTATCACTACTGTTTAGGACAAATGAAATGAATGGCATTTAAGAAATCACATATGGAGTTTGAATTTGAACCTAGGGTTCAAACCAACTCCATTTAACTTGCTGCTAGTTGCATTAGCTCAAACCACAGCATATTGGCATGTCATGATCATGCATCATATTGAGCACTACATTGATTGTGTTTCCTTCTGTGATGCCGGTATTTGTCCCCTCTCGATAGACCTGATACCGACGATGAGATCGATGACACCGATGAAGAGCTATATTATCTTCAGAAGTGCCAGGCAAGCAAAAACCCCTTGTTCATTCTGATACAATCCCACTCTCTTGCTCCTGCTCTCCTTTATTGCATTAGGACAACAACGATTCAACTATTACATGTTGTGGTAGTTGAACCCCTTTATCCTCTGCATGACCTGTCATTGCCACAGTAAATAGATGAAACCCACTAGCATGAGTAGGAGTTGTTTGAGCCCTGATGTGCCTACTCATTCATGCTTGTTTGTCATGCCTGCTATTGCTTAGAGTTGAGTCAGGTCTGATTCATCGGGAATGAATTGGAGGTGTGTGGACATGTCCTACTGTGTGTGAGCTAAGTGTGTGAACACGATTTGGTAAGGGTAGCGGTGAGAGGCGATGTAGGAGTACATGGTGGGTTGTCTCATTGCAGTCGTCCTCAGGAACTGAGTTCTGTGTTTGTGATCCATGAACAGCTACTACCACTCATTGGGATCCTTAATTGACCCTCTCGGCTTCTTAATCACCCTTGTTCTCTGTCCAGGAGTTGCAATTAGTTTCTGGTGTTTGTAGGTAGTGCTAGTAGTCTACCAAGTGGCACCCGGTACAGGTGGGCTTGGGACAGACTAGGTGCAGTGGCATGGTGTACCAAGTGGCACCCGGATGGTGGGCTTGGGAACCCTGCTCACATCGTTTGGGCCCGTGAGCGACACCCCGGCCGGATCTCCTTGCGGATGGAACCCGAATAGGTGATAAACCTGGACGAGAGACTTGAGTGTTTAGGTAGGCCGTGGCCGACACCCTCGCCAGGCTTCCGCTTGAAGGTTGCGAGATACATGACATGTACATGGCGGTAAGTGGCGAGAGCGTGTGTGAAGAAGTACACCCCTGCAGGGTTAACATCATCTATTCGAATAGCCATGTCCGCGGTAAAGGACATCTGGGTTGCCTGTACAGTTCATAGACAAGTGAAAGTGGATACTTTAAAATACGCAAGATAAGTGTGAGTGCTATGGATGGCGTTCTCGTAGAGAGACGGGAGCGGATCCATAGTGGTGTATTGATATGGTGAATATGCGGACTCGTGTGCGCCACCTCAAAAGAGTTACTTGCAGTCGTAGTTCAGGATAGCCACCGAGTCAAAGCTGGCTTGCTGCAGTTAAACCCCACCATCCCCTTGTTGATAATGATGCATATGTAGTTAGATCTGATGTAAGTCTTGCTGGGTACATTTGTACTCACGTTGCTTAATTTATGTTTTTGCAGAGAGACTTCAGTCTCGCTAGTAGTACCGCGTGGACTTCGATGTTTAGCTTGTTACCTCAGCTACGATCTTGTGCCCTCGGCAGGATCTAGTAGATAGTCAGGCTTCTCAGCCTTTTTATTTTGCAGATGTCTGTACTCAGACATGTTAAGCTTCCGCATGTGCTTTGACTTGTATGCTCTGATTGTTGGGTCATGAGACTCATGTTTGTAATATCTCGTTCCTTGGAGCCTATTGAATAAATACTTGAGTTGTAGAGTCATGTTGTGATGCCATGTTGTATTTGCACATATCGAGCATATTGTGTGTATGTTATTGAAATGCTTGGTATGTGTGGCATCTGACTATCTAGTTGTTTATCTTTAGTAGCCTCTCTTACCGGGAAATGTCTCCTAGTGCTTCCACTGAGCCTGGTAGCTTGCTTCTGCTCTGGAACACTTAGGCTGGCCGGCATGTGTCCTTCTTCGTTCCTGTGTCTGTCCCTTCGGGGAAATGTCACGCGATGAATACCGGAGTCCTGTTAGCCCGCTACAGCCCGGTTCACCGGAGTCCTGCTAGCCCAGTGCTACAGCCTAGATTCACTCGCTGATGACCGACACGTTTGATGCTGGGTCATGGATGCATGTCCCTGTAAGTTTGTGCCACTTTGGGTTTACGACTAGCCATGTCAGCCCGGGCTCCTTATCATATGGATGCTAGCGACACTATCATATACGTGTGCCAAAAGGCGCAAACGGTCCCGGGCAAAGGTAAGGCGACACCCGTGGGGATACCGTGCGTGAGGCCGCAAAGTGATATGAGGTGTTACATGCTAGATCGATGTGGCATTGAGTCGGGGTCCTGACAGCTTTGGTATCAGAGCTTGACTGCATGTAGGATTACCAAGTCAAACTGGTCGAAGTTGAGTCTAGAAATTCTTTAGTTATATAAGGGAATTGATTGTGGGATGGGAACGTAAGGCTCTTTTTATTCCTTTACCTTATGCCCTTCTGATCCGAGTCATACTATCTTTCCTACGGGGTTAAGGAACTAGGCTTCTCATCTTTCTATCAGGATCACGTGTTACTAATCCGTAGACTTATAAGATTGTTGGTTTTAAGTCTCAGTTCAGTTCCTACTACTTCCGTATGTTAACTGTTGGTCTCGAAACCTTGATATTGTGCTTCTGAGTGGCGATGCCACCATTTTTGTAGCATGTCTCCAATCTTTTTGAGCAATTACAGCCGTTATGCTGTCCGAGTCATCCCAGGTTTCTTAATAATCTGAA
>NW_021214951.1:37863-38765 GCF_002162155.2 Triticum dicoccoides | reverse complement strand
CATTTGCAAAATCCCTTCCTCCTGTTCCTGATGTTCCTACGGGCCAGGTTAATCACACTAATTGCTGAGTTGAGGTACTCTATTGCCTCGACATATATGTTGGAATTATTATTATGACCCTAGGTATCTAGAGTATCACCTAGTAATCCAACCATGCTTTGTGTTCCTAGTGTGATGATTCTGACCATCATTCTTGAAAGCATCCCGTGATGCCACTTAGTAGTAGGTATTCTACTCCTTGGGTTTTGAACCCGAGATTCACCCTACTTACCCCGTGTTGTTAGTGTTTGCTAGTTCCTTTAGGAAATTAGTAACCTTTGCAATAGTCCTCGAAGTCCGTGGTATTTCCTTCTTCCACATACTATGAACCACCTTATGGCAGAAGTTTGTTGGGTCAAAAGATCACAACAGGAGTGCCCTCGATGAGTTCTCCATCCTATATTGCGACTCTGCCAGTTCTACTTTTCTGCATGGGTTATCCGGAAGAAACTTGTTGAACTTGTTTCGACATACTAACCTATGCATCCACTACTCAGAAAACCGTATGTTCCTTTGAGTTGTCCCATTTTAATTGTCTTCCGACCCTCGTCTATCAATTGATAGTCAAGAGTATGCGTGCATTCGTTCATCGATGCCTATTACTCTTGTGGTCCGTCAAGCCATTCTATTCCAGAGTGACTAGGAGAAACAAACTCCAGTACCTCATCCATATCCATGATTGGGTCAAAGCAGTTGTACTCCGCAGATCAAAATACTAATCCACTTTTTGTTCTGTTCCACCCTGGAGTGTTACCATCTTTATATTAAGATTGTCATGGGAATTGCACACCATCCTATGTATTCTTGATTTAGTGATACTCTCGCCATCATTACTCATTCCTCGGTTCCGTGTTGTTGCAACC
>NW_021214951.1:34533-36882 GCF_002162155.2 Triticum dicoccoides | reverse complement strand
TTCCATGGTTTGATAGGCTCGCTACCTCCACTCCACGTGTAATCCCTAGCACACCAAGCCACTGATTGATTTGTTCAAGGAAAAGGAGTTTGTTGTGTTAATTCTAGATCATGCACAAGACTCCGATATCCTCGATAATGGTTCCCAACCAGAACTTGGTAGTATTTTATTATAAGACTACCATGTGGTCACGCTTGTCTCGGACAACGTGTTCACATGTTGTAGCAGAACCAGCTCATGTTTTGGAGCTTGCTATTGTAGTTCATTCCCCGAGAATCTCGCAACGTCATCTCGTCGATTTATGTTGCAAACTTTCATTTTTCTTCCTAGACTCGATGAGTCTGGAATATTCTGACACCAACCAGATCTGAATCTCAGGCAGATATGATGGTTGAACGTTTCCCAAGAACTAGAATATTGGTCTCTCTGTAACCTGGTAAAGTGGATGTCGTGGCCAACACACCCAGCCGGAAGACCCATTATTGTAGTATCTTGATTGAGAAAGTTGGCAACCTCCCCATAAGGATTTTGTAGGATTTACTCCCTAGTTGATCCTTATGGATTTTTGTGCTCCCGAAGTCCGACCTTTTAACTTGATGTTCTAGATATCAAACCATATCTATGAATGGGTTACGCTAGCACATCAAGGAGAACATTAGAAGCGGGGTGCTAAATGTCTCTCGGTCGATCATCCAGATTTTGTTCCCTTGGCCCCGCTAAGGTGAAATCTGAGAAGGTTATCTTCCTTTGCATCTGCATCGTCCATCGCTGTTCATCATGGTAGTACGTTGTGTTGCCAGGATCCTTGACACAGATGTTGGTAAAACCTTGATGAATATGGAAATGCTCAAGTTCTTGAGAGCACGCGCTAGCGCTAGGTGTTATCTTCAGCACTAACTGGGATTCCTCTCAGTTTCCTCGCTTATGCTATAACTTTTCAAACAGTGGACTCACTCTCTACTGTTGAGCTTCTCCCCAGTTACTAAAAAAACATCACTTGTGTAGTTTTCAACAAGGTAATCCACATCATCCATTCTAGTCCAAGCATGTTATTCTACCGAACTCCTCCAACTGATCGTTTGTGATTTGCCTTAAGCTGGTATAAAGAGTTTCAATGATCTCTGAATCAAAGGTAATTCTTTTTGCCACTTAACGGGATATTTCTACGAGTCACCTCTCCCAAGGTGCCCCGTTATGGGATCATAGTAATTGTTTCCTTGCTACTTTGAAACCCTCATCAAATTGTTTCTTCCGTCCCTCCTGATGCATGTCTTGCCTCTCAGCTCCAGAGATGTTTATACATCTCATTCCGTGAGTTGATCTTGTGATCATTGAGATGATCCTAAGTTGCTCGAACCTCAAGAAGATCGATTCTTTAGAGTTTCCCTTTCCTCTCATTGTCATGTTAGTTGGAGTTCTCAGAGCAAGACGACGAGACAAAGATGGTGATTGAATCCACGCCCCTATGAAGTGCAACCTGGATCATGAAGATTGTGCTAGCTTCGTGTCCCCTCTGTCTTCTTACCTCATGTCTTGAATCTCGGGTCAAGATTCTTGTTTAGTGGGGGTGAGTTGTCACGCCCCTAGCCTTGCTATGCACTTGGACTAGCTTGTTGTTGCATCATGTTTAAATTTCATTTAAACCTGAAATGGGGATGTCCAAACCCTAGTACCAAATGGAATTCAAATAGGTTCAACCTAAAAATATTTTTAGTGAATCCAAATGGCTTTAAAAAAATGTTCATCATATCTGGAAAATGCTTGAAACCATAACCAGAGGTGTTGCACATTTTTCCATGACATATTTGGGCACTGAATTAAATCATATGTACTTTGCATTTGGGCATTTAAATGCTAGTAAATATTTTAAATGCTCAAATAATTCTGGAAATAAGTGTGGGCTGTTGGAATTAATCTAAACAGAGCCTATGATTATTTCCAGGATTTTTGAAGGTGTCTAACTATTTTTAATAAAGCCACAAACTTACAGAAAAATAGAAAACAGAGAATAAATCAGAGAGAGAGTTAGTATCTGGCCTCACTGTGCAGGCCACCTAGTCGGCCCAGCTGTGGCCCAGCACTGCAGCTGGCCCAGCCCACCACCGCCTCCTTCCCTATCGTCTTCCTCCTATGCCAGGAGGACGCACGTGTGGCCGACGCGCGTGCCCATGCGCCCTGGCCACCTCTTGCTTGCCGCCCCCCCTCCCTCGTCGCCCTGGACTCCATCCGCGACGCCACGCAACCCCCCGACCCTTCTCACTCTCCCTGTGCTCCTCCCCCTCCTCTGTTTCTCCCTCCCGCGAACGCCCGAGCGCGCTCGTCGCCACCGTTCGCTACCGCCGTGTCCAC
>NW_021214951.1:18308-33703 GCF_002162155.2 Triticum dicoccoides | reverse complement strand
CGATCTACGCGACCCCGGGAGGCCAGCAACGTCGCCATCGCCGTCGTCTTCCACCTCGGGCTCCGGCCACCATCGTCGTCGATCCGCCGCACGCAGGACGTCCCCAAGCCCGCTAACCATCCCTACGGCACCCATGTGAGCCTCCGGTAGATTCCCCTCTCCTCCCCGCGTCATTTTCGCCTCGTAGCCGTTGCCGCCATTGAGGCTGAAGCTCACCCCCGCCCGAGCTCATCGCCGGCGCGGCTCCGGTGACCTTCGGGTCCCGTGCGTGTATCCTCTGAGTTCGTGAGCACCCGTGGGTTCAGCAAGTGCAAGCCGTTGCTCGATTTGACCGATGTGGCCCCGTCTCCGTCACCTCCCGAGCTCCGGTCACCGCGGTTGTCGTCGTCGCCGTCGTTACCGGCCTCCCCGCACCCAGCCACCTGTTGGGGAACGTAGTAATTTCAAAAAAATTCCTACGCACACGCAAGATCATGGTGATGATATAGCAATGAGAGAAGAGAGTGTTCGTCTACGTACCCTCGTAGACCGTAAGCGGAAGCGTTAGCACAACGCGGTTGATGTAGTCGTACGTCTTCACGATCCGACCGATCCAAGTACCGAACGTACGGCACCTCCGAGTTCAGCACACGTTCAGCTCGATGACGATCCCCGGGCTCCGATCCAGCAAAGGCTCCAGAGATGAGTTCCGTCAGCACGACGGCGTGATGACTATGATGATGTTCTACCGGCGAAGGGCTTTGCCTAAACTCTGCGACGATATGACCGAGGTGGAATATGGTGGAAGGGGGCACCGCACACGGCGAAGGAACGATCCGTAGATCAACTTGTGTTGTTGTGCTTAGAGGTGCCCCCCTGCCCCCGTATATAAAGGAGCAAGGGGGGAGGGGGCGGTCGGCCTAGGAGGAGGCGCGCCAAGGGGAGTCCTACTCCCAACGGGAGTAGGACTTCCTCCTTCCTTGTTGGAGTAGAAGGGGGAAAGAGGGGGAGAGGAGGAAGGAAAGGGGGGCCGCACCCCTTGTCCAATTCGGACCAGAGGGGGGCTGCGCGCCTCCTTCCTTTCGGCCTCTCTCCTCTATTCCCGTATGGCCCAATAAGGCCCATATACTCCCCGGCGAATTCCCGTAACTCTCCGGTACTCCGAAAAATACCCGAATCACTCGGAACCTTTCCGAACTCCGAATATAGTCGTCCAATATATCGATCTTTACGTCTCGACCATTTCAAGACTCCTCGTCATGTCCCCGATCTCATCCGGGACTCCGAACTCCTTCGGTACATGAAAACTCATAAACTCATAATATAACTGTCATCGAAACCTTAAGCGTGCGGACCCTACGGGTTCGAGAACTATGTAGACATGACCTAGAACTATTCTTGGTCAATAACCAATAGCGGAACCTGGATGCCCATATTGGCTCCTACATATTCTACGAAGATCTTTATCGGTCAAACCGCATAACAACATACTTTGTTCCCTTTGTCGTCGGTATGTTACTTGCCCGAGATTCGATCGTCGGTATCCGATACCTAGTTCAATCTCGTTACCGGCAAGTCTCTTTACTCGTTACGTAATACATCATCTCACAACTAACTCATTAGTTCCAATGCTTGCAAGGCTTATAGTGATGTGCATTACCGAGAGGGCCCAGAGATACCTCTCCGACAATCGGAGTGACAAAACCTAATCTCGAAATACGCCAACCCAACATGTACCTTTGGAGACACCTGTAGTACTCCTTTATAATCACCCAGTTACGTTGTGACGTTTGGTAGCACCCAAAGTGTTCCTCCGGTAAATGGGAGTTGCATAATCTCATAGTTACAGGAACATGTATAAGTCATGAAGAAAGCAATAGCAACATACTAAACGATCAAGTGCTAGGCTAACGGAATGGGTCATGTCAATCACATCATTCTCCTAATGATGTGATCCCATTAATCAAATGACAACTCATGTCTATGGTTAGGAAACTTAACCATCTTTGATTAACGAGCTAGTCAAGTAGAGGCATACTAGTGACACTATGTTTGTCTATGTAATCACACATGTATTATGTTTCCGGTTAATACAATTCTAGCATGAATAATAAACATTTATCATGATATAAGGAAATAAATAATAACTTTATTATTCCCTCTAGGGCATATTTCCTTCAGTCTCCCACTTGCACTAGAGTCAATAATCTAGTTCACATCGCCATGTGATTTAACACCAATAATCATATCTGTATATGATTAACACCCATAGTTCACATCGTCATGTGACCAACACCCAAAGGGTTTACTAGAGTCAATAATCTAGTTCACATCGGTATATGATTAACACCCAATGAATACAAAAGGTATGATCATGTTTTGCTCGTGAGAGAAGTTTAGTCAACGGGTCTGTCACATTCAGAGCCGTATGTATTTTGCAAATATTCTATGTCTACAATGCTCTGCACGGAGCTACTCTAGCTAATTGCTCCCACTTTCAATATGTATCCAGATTAAGACTTAGAGTCATCTGGATCAGTGCCAAAACTTGTATCGACGTAACCTTTTACGATGAACCTTTTGTCACCTCCATAATTGAGAAACATATCCTTATTCCACTAAGGATAATTTTGACCAATGTCCAGTGATCTACTCCTAAATCACTATTGTACTCCCTTGCCAAACCAGGGCAGAGTATACAATAGGTCTGGTTCACAGCATAGCATACTTTATAGAACCTATGACTGAGGCATAGGGAATGACTTTTCATTCTCTTTCTATTTTCTGCCATAGTCGGGTTTTGAGTCTTACTCAACTTCACACCTTTGCAACATAGGCAAGAACTTCTTTCTTTCACTGTTCCATTTTGAACTACTTCAAAATCTTGTCAAGGTATGTACTCATTGAAAATCTTATCAAGCGTCTTGATCTATCTCAATAGATCTTGATGCTCAATATGTAAGTAGCTTTGCCGAGGTCTTTCTTTGAAAAAACTCCTTTCAAACACACCTTTATGCTTTGTAGAATAATTCTACATTATTTCCGATCAACAATATGTCATTCACATATTCTTATCAGAAATGTTGTAGCGCTCCCACTCACTTTCTTGTAAATACAGGCTTCACCGTAAGTCTGTACAAAACTATATGCTTTGATCAACTCATCAAAGCGTATATTCCAACTCCGAGATGCTTGCACCAGTCCATAGATGGATCGCTGGAGCATGCACATTTTGTTAGTACCTTTAGGATTGACAAAACCTTCTGGTTGCATCATATACAACTCTTCTTTGAGAAAACCATTAAGGAATGCAGTTTTGACATCCATTTGCCAGATTTCATAAATTGTGGCAATTGCTAACATGATTCGGACAGACTTAAGCATCGCTACAGTTGAGAAAATCTCATTGTAGTCAACACCTTGAACTTGTCAAAAACCTTTTTGCGACAAGTCGAGCTTTGTAGATAGTAACACTACTATCAACGTCCATCTTCCTCTTGAAGATCCATTTATACAATATGGCTTGCCGATCATCGGGCAACTCCACCAAAGTCCACACTTTGTTCTCATACATGGATCCCATCTCAGATTTCATGGTCTTAAGCCATTTTGTGGAATCTGGGCTCATCATCGCTTCCTCATAGTTCGTAGGTTCATCATGGTCTAGTAACATGACTTCCAGAACAGGATTACCATACCACTCTGGTGCGGACCGTACTCTGGAAGACCTACAAGGTTCTGTAGTAACTTGATCTGAAGTTTCATGATCATCATCATTAACTTCCTCACTAATTGGTGTAGAAATCACTGGAACTGATTTCAGTGATGAACAATTTTCCAATTCAGGAGAAGGTACAGCTACCTCATCAAGTTCTACTTTCCTCCCACTCACTTCTTTCGAGAGAAACTCCTTCTCTAGAAAGGATCCATCTTAGCAACAAATATCTTGCTCTCGGATCTGTGATAGAAGGTGTACCCAACAGTTTCCTTTGGGTATTCTATGAAGATGCACTTCTCCGATTTGGGTTCGAGCTTATCAGGTTGAAAACCTTTTTCATATAAGGATCGCAACTCCAAACTTTAAGAAACGATAGCTTAGGTTTACTGTTAAACCATAGTTCATACAGTGTCATCTCAACGGATTTAGATGGTGCCCTATTAAACGTGAATGTAGCTGTCTCTAATGCATAACCCCAAAACGATAGTGGTAAACCGATAAGAGACATCATAGATCGCACCATATCCAATAAAGTGCGGTTACGACGTTTGGACACACCATAACATTGTGGTGTTCCAGGTGGCGTGAGCTGTGAAACTATTCCACATTGTTTTAATTGAAGACCAAACTCGTAACTCAAATATTTGTCTCCGCGATCAGATCGTAGAAACTTTATTTTCTTGTTACAATGATTTTTCCACTTCACTCTGAAATTCTTTGAACCTTTCAATTATTTCAGACTTATGTTTCATCAAGTAGATATACCCATATCTGCTCAAATCATTTTGTGAAGGTCAGAAAATAACGATACTTGCCATGAGCATCAACACTCATTGGATCGCATACATCGGTATGTATTATTTCCAATAAGTCAGTAGCTTGTTCCATTGTTCCGGAGAACGGAGTTTTTAGTCATCTTGCCCAAAAGGCACGGTTCGCAAGCATCAAATGATTCATAACCAAGTGATTCCGAAAATCCATCTTTATGGAGTTTCTTCATGCGCTTTACACCGATATGACCCAAACGGCAGTGCCACAAATAAGTTGCACTATCATTATCAACTTTGCATCTTTCGGCATCAATATTATGAATATGCGTATCACTATGATCGAGATCCAACAAACTATTTTCATTGGGTGTATGACCATCAAAGGTTTTATTCATTTAAAAAGAACAACAATTATTCTCCGATTTTAAATGAATAACCGTATTGCAATAAACATGATCAAATCATATTCATGCTCAACGCAAACACCAAATAACATTTATTTAGGTTCAACACTAATCTCGAAAGTATAGGGAGTGTGCGATGATGATCATATCAATCTTGGAACCACTTCCAACACACATCGTCACTTCACCCTCAACTAGTTTCTGTTTATTCTGTAACTCCTGTTTCGAGTTACTAATCTTAGCAACCGAACAAGTATCAAAATACTCAGGGGCTACTATAAACACTAGTAAGGCACACATCAAACACCTGTATATCAAATATACCTTTGTTCACTTTGCCATCCTTCTTATCCACCAAATATTTAGGGCATTTCTGCTTCCAGTGACCATTTCCTTTGCAGTGTAAGCACTCAGTTTCAGGCTTTGGTCCAGCTTTGGTCTTCTTCACGGGAGTGACAACTTGTTTGTCATTCTACTTGAAGTTTCCCTTTCTTTCCCTTTGCCCTTTTCTTGAAACTGGTGGTCTTGTCAATCATCAACACTTGATGCTCTTTCTTGATTTCTACCTTCGTTGATTTCAACATCATGAAGAGCTCGGGAATCGTTTTTGTCATCCCTTGCATACTATAGTTCTTCACGAAGTTCTAGTAACTTAGTGATGGTGACTAGAGAATTCTGTCAATCACTATCTTATCTGGAAGATTAACTCCGACTTGATTCAAGCGATTGAAGTACCCAGACAATCTGAGCACATGCTCACTAGTTGAGCGATTCTCCTCCATCTTTTAGCTATAGAACTTGCTGGAGACTTCATATCTCTCAACTCGGGTATTTGCTTGAAATATTAACTTCAATACCTAGATCATCTTATATGGTCCATGATGTTCAAAACATCTTTGAAGTCCCGATTCTAAGCCATAAAGCATGGTGCACAAAACTATCAAGTAGTCATCATATTGAGCTAGCTAAACGTTCATAACGTCTGCATCTGCTCCTGCAATTGGTCTGTCACCTAGCGGTGCATTAAGGACATAATTCTTCTGTGCAGCAATGAGGATAAACCACAGATCGTGGATCCAATTCGCATCATTGCTACTAACATTTTTCAACACAATGTTCTCTAGGAACATATCAAAATAAACATATGAAAGCAACAACGCAAGCTATTGATCTACAACATAATTTGCAAAATACTACCAGGACTAAGTTCATGATAAATTAAAGTTCAATTAATCATATTACTTAAGAACTCCCACTTAGAGAGACATCTCTCTAGTCATCTAAGTGATCACGTGATCCAAATCAACTAAACCATGTCCGATCATCACGTGAGATGGAGTAGTTTTCAATGGTGAACATCACTATGTTGATCATATCTACTATATGATTCACGCTCGACCTTTCGGTCTCCATGTTCCGAGGCCATATCTGTATATGCTAGGCTCGTCAAGTTTAACCCGAGTATTCCGCGTGTGCAACTGTTTTGCACCCGTTGTATTTGAACGTAGAGCCTATCACACCTGATCATCACGTGGTGTCTCAGCACGAAGAACTTTCGCAACGGTGCATACTCAGGGAGAACACTTCTTGATAATTAGTGAGAGATCATCTTAAAATGCTACCGTCAAACAAAACAGAATAAGATGTATAACAGATAAACATCATATGCAATCAAAATATGTGACATGATATGGCCATGATCATCTTGCGCCTTTGATCTCCATCTTCAAAGTACTGTCATGATCTCTATCGTCACCGGCACGACACCATGATCTTCATCATCTTGATCTATATCAATGTGTCGTCACATGGTCGTCTTGCCAACTATTGCTCTTGCAACTATTGCTATCGCATAGCGATAAAGTAAAGCAATTATTTGGCACTTGCATCTTATGCAACAAAGAGACAACCATAGGGCTTCTGCCAGTTGCCGATAACTTCAACAAAAACATGATCATCTCATACAACAACTTATATCTCATCACGTCTTGACCATATCACATCACAACATGCCCTGCAAAAACAAGTTAGACGTCCTCTACTTTGTTGTTGCAAGTTTTACGTGGCTGCTACGGGCTGAGCAAGAACCGTTCTTACCTACGCATCAAAAACCACAACGATAGTTCGTCAAGTTGGTGTTGTATTAACCTTCGCAAGGACCGGGCGTAGCCACACTCGATTCAGCTAAAGTGAGAGAGACAGACACCCGCCAGCCACCTTTAAGCAAGAGTGCTCGTAACGGTGAAACCAGTCTCGCGTAAGCGTACGCGTAATGTCGGTCCGGGCCGCTTCATCTCACAATATCGCCGAACCAAAGTATGACATGCTGGTAAGCAGTACGACTTGTATCGCCCACAACTCACTTGTGTTCAACTCGTGCATATAACATCAACGCATAAAACCTAGGCTCTGATGCCACTGTTGGGGAACGTAGTAATTTCAAAAAATTTCCTACGCACACGCAAGATCATGGTGATGATATAGCAACGAGAGAGGAGAGTGTTCGTCTACGTACCCTCATAGACCGTAAGCGGAAGCGTTAGCACACCGCGATTGATGTAGTCGTACGTCTTCATGATCCGACCGATCCAAGTACCGAACGTACGGCACCTCCGAGTTCAGCACACATTCAGCTCGATGACGATCCCCGGGCTCCGATCCAGCAAAGGCTCCAGAGATGAGTTCCGTCAGCACGACGGCGTGGTGGCTATGATGATGTTCTACCGGCGCAGGGCGTCGCCTAAACTCTGCGACGATATGACCGAGGTGGAATATGGTGGAAGGGGGCATCGCACACGGCTAAGGAACGATCCGTAGATCAACTTGTGTTGTTGTGCTTAGAGGTGCCCCCTGCCCCCGTATATAAAGGAGCAAGGGGGGAGGGGGCGGCCGGCCTAGGAGGAGGCGCGCCAAGGGGAGTCCTACTCCCACCGGGAGTAGGACTTCCTCCTTCCTTGTTGGAGTAGGAGAAGGGGGAAAGAGGGGGAGAGGAGGAAGGAAAGGGGGGCCGCACCCCTTGTCCAATTCGGACCAGAGGGGGGCTGCGCGCCTCCTTCCTTTCGGCCTCTCTCCTCTATTCCCGTATGGCCCAATAAGGCCCATATACTCCCCGGCGAATTCCCGTAACTCTCCGGTACTCCCAAAAATACCCGAATCACTCGGAACCTTTCTGAACTTCGAATATAGTCGTCCAATATATCGATCTTTACGTCTCGACCATTTCGAGACTCCTCGTCATGTCCCCGATCTCATCCGGGACTCCGAACTCCTTCGGTACATCAAAACTCATAAACTCATAATATAACTGTCATCGAAACCTTAAGCGTGCGGACTCTACGGGTTTGAGAACTATGTAGACATGACCTAGAACTATTCTTGGTCAATAACCAATAGCGGAACCTGGATGCCCATATTGGCTCCTACATATTCTACGAAGATCTTTATCGGTCAAACCGCATAACAACATACTTTGTTCCCTTTGTCGTCGGTATGTTACTTGCCCGAGATTCGATCGTCGGTATCCAATACCTAGTTCAATCTCGTTACCGGCAAGTCTCTTTACTCGTTACGTAATACATCATCTCACAACTAACTCATTAGTTGCAATGCTTGCAAGGCTTATAGTGATGTGCATTATCGAGAGGGCCCAGAGATACCTCTCCGACAATCGGAGTGACAAAACCTAATCTCGAAATACGCCAACCCAACATGTACCTTTGGAGACACCTGTAGTACTCCTTTATAATCACCCAGTTATGTTGTGACGTTTGGTAGCACCCAAAGTGTTCCTCCGGTAAACGGGAGTTGCATAATCTCATAGTTACAAGAACATGTATAAGTCATGAAGAAAGCAATAGCAACATACTAAATGATCAAGTGCTAGGCTAACGGAATGGGTCATGTCAATCACATCATTCTCCTAATGATGTGATCCCATTAATCAAATGACAACTCATGTCTATGGTTAGGAAACTTAACCATCTTTGATTAACGAGTTAGTCAAGTAGAGGCATACTAGTGACACTATGTTTGTCTATGTATTCACACATGTATTATGTTTCTAGTTAATACAATTCTAGCATGAATAATAAACATTTATCATGATATAAGAAAATAAATAATAACTTTATTATCGCCTCTAGGGCATATTTCCTTCACCACCTGCACCACTGGATGCGGCACACATCCAGCTCGCCGTAGAGCCAAGCCGCATGCCCAGCCGACAACCGTAGCACGATTCCAGCGCGCCTCCGCCGCGCTGGATGGTCGCCGCCGGCCACATTCCAGCGTGATGACGTGGCCGTGCGATTAGTGCTAATCACTGCCAGCTAACCAACCTATAGTCACTGACTAGTGGGCCCAGTGCCCTAATAGTTTTAACTTAATCACTAATTAGAGCAAGTGCCACTGACATGTGGGCCGAGGCCTTAACTAATCTAGATTAGGTTTAGTTTAATTTTAATTAACTCCGTTAGTTAACCGTGTCACTGACGTGTGGACCCCACACGTCAGGTTTGACCTGGACCGAGCCGTTGACCTGCTGACGTCACTATGAGGTCATGCTGACGCAATAATTTCTTTCTGGAATTTAAATAAATCTTAAATGATTTATTATTTTCAGAAAATGTCCAAAACTTCTAAAATTCATAGAAATTCAACCGTAACTCCAAATGAAATAAATTATATATGAAAAATGATCAGAAAAATCCAATCTATCCATCTGTACCATTTTCATGCATGTTAGAACAACTTATCACTACTGTTTAGGACAAATGAAATGAATGGCATTTAAGAAATCACATATGGAGTTTGAATTTGAACCTATGGTTCAAACCAACTCCATTTAACTTGTTGCTAGTTGCATTAGCTCAAACCACAGCATATTGACATGTCATGATCATGCATCATATTGAGCACTGCATTAATTGTGTTTCCTTCTGTGATGCCGGTATTTGTCCCCTCTCGATAGACGTGATACCGACGATGAGATCGATGACACCGTGAAGAGCTATATTATCTTCAGAAGTGCTAGGCAAGCAAAACCCCCTTGTTCATTCTGATACAATCCCACTCTCTTGCCCCTGCTCTCCTTTATTGCATTAGGACAACAACGATTCAACTGTTACATGCTGCGGTAGTTGAACCCCTTTATCCTCTGCATGACCTGTCATTGCCACAGTAAATAGATGAAACCCACTAGCATGAGTAGGAGTTGTTTGAGCCCTGATGTGCCTACTCATTCATGCTTGTTTGTCATGCCTGCTATTGCTTAGAGTTGAGTCAGGTCTGATTCATCGGGAATGAATCGGAGGTGTGTGGACATGTCCTACTGTGTGTGAACACGATTTGGTAAGGGTAGCGGTGAGAGGCCATGTAGGAGTACATGGTGGGTTGTCTCATTGCAGTCGTCCTCAGGAACCGAGTTCTGTGTTTGTGATCCATGAACAGCTACTACCACTCATTGGGATCCTTAATTGACCCTCTCGGCTTCTTAATCACCCTTGTTCTCTGTCCAGGAGTTGCAATTAGTTTCTGGTGTTTGTAGGTAGTGCTAGTAGTCTACCAAGTGGCACCCGGTACAGGTGGGCTTGGGACAGACTAGGTGCAGTGGCACAGTGTACCAAGTGGCACCCGGATGGTGGGCTTGGGAACCCTGCTCACATCGTTTGGGGCCGTGAGCGACACCCCAGCCGGATCTCCTTGCGGATGGAACCCGAATAGGCGATAAACCTGGACGAGAGACTTGAGTGTTTAGGTAGGCCGTGGCCGACACCCTCGCCAGGCTTCCGCTTGAAGGTTGCCGAGATACATGACGTGTACATGGCGGTAAGTGGCGAGAGCGTGTGTGAAGAAGTACACCCCTGCAGGGTTAACATCATCTATTCGAATAGCCGTGTCCGTGGTAAAGGACTTCTGGGTTGCCTGTACAGTTCATAGACAAGTGAAAGTGGATACTTTAAAATACGCAAGATAAGTGTGAGTGCTATGGATGGCGTTCTCGTAGGGAGACGGGAGCGGATCCATAGTGGTGTATTGATATGGTGAATATGCAGACTCGTGTGCGCCACCTCAAAAGAGTTACTTGCAGTCGTAGTTCAGGATAGCCACCGAGTCAAAGCTGGCTTGCTGCAATTAAACCCCACCATCCCCTTGTTGATAATGATGCATATGTAGTTAGATCTGATGTAAGTCTTGCTGGGTACATTTGTACTCACGTTGCTTAATTTATGTTTTTGCAGAGAGACTTCAGTCTCGCTAGTAGTACCGTGTGGACTTCGACGTTTAGCTTGTTACCTCAGCTACGATCTTGTGCCCTCGGCAGGATCTAGTAGATAGTCAGGCTTCTCAGCCTTTTTATTTTGCAGATGTCTGTACTCAGACATGTTAAGCTTTCGCATGTGCTTTGACTTGTATGCTCTGATTGTTGGGTCATGAGACTCATGTTTGTAATATCTCGCTCCTTGGAGCCTATTGAATAAATACTTGAGTTGTAGAGTCATGTTGTGATGCCATGTTGTATTTGCACATATCGAGCATATTGTGTGTATGTTATTGAAACGCTTGGTATGTGTGGGATCTGACTATCTAGTTGTTTATCTTTAGTAGCCTCTCTTACCGGAAAATGTCTCCTAGTGCTTCCACTGAGCCTGGTAGCTTGCTACTGCTCCGGAACACTTAGGCTGGCCGGCATGTGTCCTTCTTCGTTCCTGTGTCTGTCCCTTCGGGAAAATGTCACGCGATGAATACCGGAGTCCTGTTAGCCCGCTACAGCCCGGTTCACCGGAGTCCTGCTAGCCCAGTGCTACAGCCTAGATTCTCTCGCTGATGACCGACATGTTCGATGCTGGGTCATGGATGCCTGTCCCTGTAAGTTTGTGCCACTTTGGGTTTACGACTAGCCATGTCAGCCCGGGCTCCTTATCATATGGATGCTAGCGACACTATCATATACGTGTGCCAAAAGGCGCAAACGGTCTCGGGCAAAGGTAAGGCGACACCCGTGAGGATACCGTGCGTGAGGCCGCAAAGTGATATGAGGTGTTACATGCTAGATCAATGTGGCATTGAGTCGGGGTCCTGACACGTCCTCAGCCGGCTCCCAGGATGACAACTAGGTAGCTTGGCAGCCTCCCTCCTGTTTCGGCGATGTTTGATTAGTGAAGTTTAATTATGTGTACTTCAAACTATTTAGGGTGTATTTTGGATTTGAAGGTTCAAATCGATTGACTCGTATTAACTATGGACAGTAATTAGTGAAGTGTTGAGTCAAATGGTATGTCATTTGAACTATGAGTTGTTGTTTAATATCATGTCATGTTCAATTATGTGCTATGCCATTTCAAAAGGATAGATGTGTTGGATCCCACATGGCAGTGGCCAATGTGATTGAGCTAGGTCTAGGTCCCATGCATCAGTGAGTCGGATCGCAGGGGCAAAACGGTCAATCCAACGTCGCACTAACGGTCGAACGACTTTCACACGACGAAATCGTGACAAAAGTGCAAAAGTATAAGGGCGCGCACGAAAACTAAGGGCAAAAGAGTAGAGTGAGCACCAACTAATGACAAGAATGTCATTCTCAACTTCTTAGATGGCTCTCACATTGCTCATGTTCTAAAATAGGCTTTTTAATTGTATTGCAGTGTTGATTGTTTGATTGAAGCTTAGGGTGTCATCTCATGCATTTATATCTTGTTTTCTCAAACTAAAAGAAAAGTTGCTAATTGTAGCAAACCCCTTCATGAGGCCCAACAACTACTACTAATCTATTGGCTATTGGAGTAGTAAAAGCCGGTCTCATATTGTGCAAGAAGCAAAATAGCTCAGTCATTGATTCCCAGATATCCATCCCTTCTCTCACTCGACAAGATCAAGTCATGCACGCAGTGCAGTTTGACCTTTTTCATTATCCATGTTGTATGTTAACTCTTCGATCTTCAAAGATAGTATAAAAATCTCAGAGTAATCAATATAGTCCTTTTATTCCCCAAAGAGATCCATGTGCACCGATAAATGCATGATCTGCAATGTGTCCGAAAAATATATGAACTGGCTGTAGGAAATATCAACCTTCTCCAATGAAGTTAATTCCGGCAAATAAGTTGAGATACCGGGATGATACGTTTACATTTGGCACCCGGTTTCTGAAGGTCACAAAATCTCCACACATCTTCACAACAAATCAACACCCGTACATGCATGGCGCGTAATTATTCTAGGATATCAATGCGTGCATTTCTGATGGATCGGATTTGTTTCACCAATTCATAGTGGATTGAAACCTTGTTCCTCACCCCATCTCCTTACTTGCGCCTATAAATACACTCGTCCCGTCGACGGGAGGAGCATAGCAAACTCGCTGATCACTCCACTGCACACACAACGCGGTGGTACAATACAATACCATACAACGGTAGGACGCTGAGGACGACGAAGATGGTGGGTAGTGCTAGGGTGCTGCTCGTAGCCGCCGTGGTAGGGTTTTTGGCAACCACGGCGTGCGAAGCTGCCCAGCCGGACTACGCCGCCGCGCTCACCAAGTCGCTGCTCTACTTCGAGGCGCAGCGCTCCGGCAGGCTGCCGCCGACCCAGCGCGTCCAGTGGCGCGCCAACTCGGCCCTCAAGGACGGCGCCGACCACGGGGTAAGCACGCCGGCGATGCATGCATGTGTGGTACGTACGTTGTACGTGTTTGGTTCGTGAATGACGCTGACATGCTTGGTCGATCGACGTGCAGGTGGATCTCACCGGCGGCTACTACGACTCCGGCGACAACGTCAAGTTCGGGTTCCCCATGGCGTTCACGGTGACGATGCTGTCGTGGAGCGTGGTGGAGCACCGGGGCCGGCTGGCCGCGGCGGGGGAGCTGGGCCACGCTCTCCAGGCGGTGCGATGGGGCGCCGACTACCTGGCCAAGGCGCACGCCCGCCCCGATGTGCTCTACGTGAATGTCGGCGACGGCAACTCCGACCACGCTTGCTGGGAGCGGCCGGAGGACATGGACACGCCCCGGAGGGCCTACATGGTGAACGCCACCCACCCGGGCTCCGACGTCGCAGCCGAGACGTCGGCGGCGCTGGCCGCGGCCTCCGTCGCGTTCACGGGGCCGCACGGCGACCCCCGGTGTGCGTCGGCGCTTCTGAAGCACGCGAAACAGGTGCGTACTTTTACTTGCTTACATGCGAGAGACTGGTGCATGTTTTGAGTTTTGGCACACGTATGCACATTGCATTGCATGCACAGCACACAGATTACACAATAGATGGTCAAAAAGCCATTGGTGTAGATAAAAAAATAGAGCGGCGCACATATTAATTTGCGCTTTTAATTGCGCAATTATATGCATGCACAGCACAAATTGGAAGGTTTCTATGGCAACAATCAATTTGAAAATAATGTGAGGGAATTTATTTAGCAAACCATTTCATAGAGTCGTGGTCGTATAGCGGCTAAAAATGGATGCCAAAATAATCATTGCTAGAAAACTGAAGGTGTACTTGTATTTGTGCACACAGACAGACGAAACTGTATCAGCTAATTTCTTGAGTGACTTGCTTCTGCAGTTGTTTCAGTTCGCCAAGAACCACCGTGGCCTCTACCAGAACAGCATTCCATCGGCCAGAAGTTTCTACAGTAGCAGCGGCGACGAGGTAGCACATCAATAATTAGTGTCACGATAATGAACAGAAACATAGCAGTATTGTTTTTTGAATTTTCATAGCAGTATTGTAAAGCAAATACTGAAACTTGTTTGGAACAGGACGAGCTGCTGTGGGCAGCTGTCTGGCTCTACATCGCCACCGGCCACCACGAGTACAAGGCCTACATCGCCGGCGACAACAACGTCGGCGGGGTGCGGCAGTCGTTATCCTGGGACGACAAGTTCGTCGGAGCCCAGGCACTGGTCGCCAAGGTAAATGTACCAGATGATCCTAGTATTGGTCTGATGAAGCGACAGCAACTTTTAGCTTCAGGAACTGATGACTATACCGGCCATTCTGCAGCTCATCCTCCAAGGGAAGCTGCCCAACAACGGCCGCCACGCCGAGATGAGGAGCAACGTGGAGAGCTTCCTCTGCAACGTCGTTCAGCACGGTGACGGCCGCAGCGGGCGGCTCACCCCGGGCGGCATGCTCTACCTGCAGCCCTGGTCCAACCTGCAGGACGTCACGACGGCGATGTTCGTCCTCGTCACGCACGCCGACCACCTGGCGGCGGCAAGGGCTTCCCTGCAGTGCGGCGGCGTGAGGCTACCGCCGGCACAGCTCGTCTCGTTCGCCCGGTCACAGGTGGACTACATCCTTGGCAAGAACCCCATGAAGATGAGCTACATGGTTGGGGTAGGAAAGAGGTACCCGACGCAGCCGCACCACCGCGGCGCGTCGCTGCCGTCCCTCACGAACAACCCGGGGAAGATCTCCTGCGGCAAGGGATCCGAGTACTTCCACAGGTCTGCGCCCAACTTGAATGTGATTGACGGCGCCATCGTCGGAGGGCCTGACAACAACGACCATTACGACGATT
>NW_021214951.1:4097-17510 GCF_002162155.2 Triticum dicoccoides | reverse complement strand
CGTCCACCCTGAATCACAATAGTTCAACATGACATTTTATTCCCTTCCAAATTTTGAAAGTAACTTCAACATATAGTAGATCTCATCATATTGGTAAGAGATCTTGTTTACACTAGGGAGGTGTTTGTTTCGTTGAGTGGTAACGTAAACGTAAAGGGGAACTGAATACAGTCTGTAACAGCTCCGGACTGGACCAACCGCGTTTTGTTTGGTTCTGCAGTGTAAAGGAAACAGGTACCTTAAGAACACATATTTTTTGACTTTAAATCAAGAACATGGACCATTAACCCTAACCTTGAGATATGCAGAGGAGGTTGATGTAGGAGGAAGAGATCAGCTAGAAATCCGCAGATGGCCCTTTGCTCCTCGGCGGCGGATTCAACAGTCCATCCTCGTCGGCATCGGCGGCAGCTGGAGTGGTCGTTGCCGGCGGCTGGAGCAGGACAGGAGGAACGAGGGGAGGCAGCGCCGCTCGACTCGAAGGGGGTCGAGGGGAGGTGGCGATGCTGGATTCGAAGGGGGTCGAAGGGAGGCGGCGGGGCTGACAGATCGAGGGGAGTCGCGGGGGAGGAGGTGGACGGTGCAGACAGATCGAGGGGAGTCGCGGGGGGAGGAGGGCTTGGGGTGAGGAGCGCTCAGGATGGTAAGGAAACGTTGCCGGTGGGGGGTGGGGGGTATCGACTGATAACTAGCCTGGACCCGATTAAGGAGGGATGTGATTACTGAGGGTTGTTACCAAACGCACGGAACGGTTTCTGTTTACAACGTAAACAGTTGACGGGTGAAAAAAGATGAAACAAAGGTAGAGGCTTCAAGAGCAGGTAGACATTCCCTTATCGCCTCTGCAGCTTGCCCAAGCTCCTTTTTTTTGCCCCAGCTCCTTCTCCGACACGATGAGCGTAGGCCGTAGGCACAAGCCTCACCACAATGCCTTTCCCGGCCGTGAGCAAAAAGACACAACATCCAAGCACGCATCGACTAAAGGACCAACCGGTACATCGAGCTCGATGCCAAAAATGAGACCAGCCCCCCGGATCTGCCGGGGCGGTTCACCGCTGTCGATTTATTCATCCAACGGTGCCCGGGAATTCCATCGCTATCGTGTTGGGTGAAAATGGAGGCACCACGGCCCACCTCCGCACATTTGCGGCGATTTCGCAGAGAAGTTCATGCAAGATTTCAGATGCGCGAATTTGTTGATGATCAATCCGTTGATCCCACTAGAGATATCCTTCCAAAGATAAATACTCGATCTGCCGAAGATTCATTAAATATCGACGTCCACTGGGACAAAAACTCAAAATTTTGCCTGTGGTCATCATCAGGACTGCTATAGGACGAGACCGACGCTCCTCCATGGGTCCACTTGGTCCTTCTAGGCTCGAAGGCGTAAATTTCATAAAGTTGGACTTGGGAGTCTGCATGTGCCGGCATTCCTCTAGGATAACGAGTGGTATCTTTCTGAAGGAAATATGCTCTATAGGCAATAATAAAGTTGTTATTTATATTTTCTTATATCATGATAAATGTTTATTATTCATGCTAGAACTGTATTAACCGGAAACTTACTACATGTGTGAATACATAGACAAAACATAGTGTCCCTAGTATGCCTCTACTTGACTAGCTCGTTTATCAAAGATGGTTATGTTTCCTAACCATAGACATGTGTTGTCATTTGATGAACGGGATCACATCATTAGGAGAATGATATGATGGACAAGACCCATTCATTAGCTTAGCATTATGATCCTTGTAGTTTCATTGCTACTGCTTTCTTCATGACTTATAGACGATCCTCAGACTATGAGATTATGCAACTCCCGAATACCGGAGGAACACCTTTTGTGCTATCAAACGTCACAATGTAACTGGGTGATTATAAAGATGCTCTATAGGTGTCTCCAAAGGTGTTTTTTGGGTTGGCATAGATCGAGATTAGGATTTGTCACTCTGTGTATCGGAGAGGTATCTCTGGGCCCTCTCGGTAATGCTCATCACTATAAGCCTTGCAAGCAATGTGACTAATGAGTTAGTTGCGGGATGAAGCATTATGGAACGAGTAAAGAGACTTGCCGGTAACGAGATTGAACTAGGTATGATGATATCGACGATCGAATATTGGGTAAGTAACATATCGATGACAAAGGGAACAACATATGTTGTTATGCGGTTTGACCGATAAAGATCTTCGCAGAATATGTAGGAGCCAATATGAACATCCAGGTTCCGCTATTGGTTATTGATCGGAGATGTGTCTCGATCATGTCTACATAGTTCTCGAACCCGTAGGGTCCGCACGCTTAACGTGCGATGATGATTTGTATTATGAGTTATGTGTTTTGATGACCGAAGTTTGTTTGGAGTCTCGGATGAGATCACAGACGTGATGAGGAGTCTTGAAATGGTCTAGACATAAAGATTGATATATTTGAAGGCTATATTCGGACATTGAAAAGTTTCTGAGGGATTCTGGTATTTTTCGGAGTACCGGAGAGTTACAGGAAAGGAGAAGTAATGGGCCTTATTGGGCCATACGGGAAAGAAGGAGGCAGGCCAAGGGGAGGTGGCGCCCCCCATGAGTCCGAATGGGACTAGGGGAAGGGGGCGGCGCCCCCCTTACCCTTTCCTACTCCCTCTCTCCTTCCCTCTTTCATTCTCTCCTACTCCAAAAAGGAAAGGGATTCCAACTAGGACTTGGAAGTCCTAGTAGGACTCCATACTCTTGGCGCACCCCTAGGGGGCCGGCCTCTCTCCCTCCCTCCTTTATATACGTGGGCAGGGGGCACCCCAAAGACACGCCAAGTTTTTCCTTAGCTGTGTGCGGTGCCCCCACCACAGTTACACACCTCGATCATATTGCCGTAGTGCTTAGGCGAAGCCATGTGTCGGTAACATCATCATCACCGTCGCCACACCATCGTGCTGACAGAACTCACTGATACGTCTCCAACATATCTATAATTTTTTATTGCTCCATGCTATATTATCTACTGTTTTGGGCAATATTGGGCTTTATTATCCACTTTTACATTATTTTTGGGACTAACCTATTAACCGGAGGCCCAGCCCAGATTTAATATTTTATGCCTATTTCAGTGTTTCGAGGAAAAGGAATATCAGACGGAGTCAAAATGGAACGAAATCAACTAGAAAAGTTATTTTTGGAAGGAAACTCACCTGATGGACTTGGACCCCATGTCAGAAGATACGGGACGTGCTCACGAGGGTGGGGGCGCGCCCACCCACCCCCACCCCCCCGGGCGCGCCCCCTGCCTCGTGGGGCCCCTGTAGCTCCACCGACGTACTCCTTTCACCCATATATACCTACGTACCCTAAAACTTCCAGAACAGAAGATAGATCAGGAGTTCCGCCGCCGAAAGCCTCTGTAGCCACCAAAAACCTCTCGGGAGCCCGTTCCGGCACCCTGCCGGAGGGGGAACCCATCACCGGTGGCCATATTCATCATCCCGGCGCTATCCATGACGAGGAGGGAGTAGTTCACCCTCGGGGCTGAGGGTATGTACCAGTAGCTATGTGTTTGATCTCTATCTCTCGTGTTCCCTCTAGGGCACGATCTTGATGTATCCCGAGCTTTGCTATTGTAGTTGGATCTTATGACGTTTCCCCCCTCTACTCTCTTGTGATGAATTGAGTTTCCCCTTTGAAGTTATCTTATCGGATTGAGTCTTTTATGAGAACACTTGATGTATGTCTTACCGTGATTATCTGTGGTGACGATGGGATATCATGTGCCACTTGATGTATGTTTTGGTGATCAACTTGCGGGTTTCGTGACATTGGGAACCTATGCATAGGGGTTGGCACACATTCTTGACTCTCCGATAAAAACTTTGGGGCACTCTTTGAAGTACTTTTATGTTGGTTGGATGAATCTGAGATTGTGTGATGCATATCGTATAATCATGCCCACGGATACTTGAGGTGACAATGGAGTATCTAGGTGACATTAGGGTTTTGGTTGATTTGTGTCTTAAGGTGTTATTCTAGTACGAACTCTTTTATAGATTGATCCAAAAGAATAGCTTTGAGGTGGTTTCGTACCCTACCATAATCTCTATGTTTGTTCTCCGCTATTAGTGGCTTCGGACTGACTCTTTGTTGCATGTTGAGGGCTTGTTATATGATCTTTCTATGTTATTATTGTTGAGAGAACTTGCACTAGTGAAAGTATGAACACTAGGCCTTGTTTCCTATCATTGCAATACCGTTTACGCTTACTTTTACCACTTGTTACCTTGCTGTTTTTATTATTTCAGATTACAAAAACCTATATCCACTATCTATTTTGCACTTGTATCACCATCTCTTCGCCGAACTAGTGCACCTATACAATTTACCATTGTATTGGGTGTGTTGGGGACACAAGAGACTCTTTGTTATTTGGTTGCAGGGTCGTTTGAGAGAGACCATCTTCATCCTACGCCTCCCACGGATTGATAAACCTTAGGTCATCCACTTGAGGGAAATTTGCTACTGTCCTACAAACCTGTGCACTTGCACGCCCAACAACGTCTACAAGAAGAAGGTTGTGTAGTAGACATCAAGATCTTTTCTGGCGCCGTTGCCTGGGAGGTGAGTGCTTGAAGGTATATCTTTAGATCTTGCAATCGAATCTTTTTGTTTCTTGTTTTAGCACTAGTTAGTCTATAAAAGAAAATTACAAAAAATGGAGTTAAGTTTGTCTCGTACACTTCGTCTTTTTAATATCTTTCGTGAGTATGATGGAAAGGATAATTGTGCTCAAGTGCTAGAAGAAGAAATCTCTAAATTGTTTGGCACTAAATATTTGAATGATGAGTATGATTGCAATGTTGTTAGTATAAATTCCTTGAATATCCATGATGCTAATGATATGCAAAGCCACAAGCTTGGGGAAGCTATGTTTGATGAAGATGATATTTTTTGTCCCCCAAGCTTTGATGAGCAAATTTACTATGATGAAATCATGCATCCTATCTATGATGATTATTGTGATGACACGTATGCTTTAAAGAATAATGATAACCATGAAACTTGTCATCTTGATCTTAATTTTCAATCACATGATAGTTATTTTGTTGAGTTTTCTCCCACTACTATTCCGAATGAGAAGAATTTTCCTTATGTGGAGAGTAGTAAATTTTCTATGCTTGTAGATCATGAAAAGAATGCTTTAGATGTTGTTTATATTGTTGGATTCATTCATGATGCTACTGAAAATTATTATGAGGGAGGAACATATGCTTGTAGAAATTGCAATAATGTCAAGTTTCCTCTCTATGTGCTTAAATTTTTGAAGCTATGCTTGTTTTACCTTCCTATGCAAGTTGATTATTGTTCCCATAAGTTGTTTGCTCACAAAATCCCTATGCATAGGAAGTGGTTAGACTTAAATGTGCTAGTCATATGCTTCATGATGCTCCCGTTATGTTTCAATCCTTATCTTTTATGTGAGCATCATTGTCAACATCATGCCTAGCTAGAAAGGCATTAAAGAAAAGCGCTTGTTGGGAGACAACCCAATATTTATCCTTACTGTTTTTGTGTGTTCACATGATTATGCTATTGTAGTAATCATGTTTTATAGCTTTTGTTTCAATAAAGTGCCAAGTAAGACCTTTAGGATAGCTTGCGGTGATAGTTGTGTTGATCCTGCTGAAAATCAGAAACTTTTGCACCCAGTAAATTAGTTTTGTTAATTCACAGAAACGTGCTTCTGATCTGATTCTTTTTGCTCTGGATTGGTACACAAATTGCTTAGGACTTCTAATTTGGTAGGAGTTTTGGAGTCCCCGAAGTATGCGTTTGATACAGATTACTACAGACTGTTCTGTTTTTGACAGATTCTGTTTTCTATGTGTTGTTTGCTTATTTTGATGAATCTATAGCTAATAAAATAGTTTATAAACCATAGAGAAGTTGGAATACAGTAGGTTTAACACCAATATGAATTTAGAATGAGTTCATTACAGTACCTAAGTGGTGGTTTTTATTTTCTTATACTAACGGAGCTTACGAGTTTTCTGTTGAGTTTTGTGTTGTGGAGTTTTCATGTTTTGGGTAAAGATTCGATGGACTATGGAATAAAGAGTGGTAAGAGCCTAAGCTTGGGGATGACCAAGGCACCCCAAGGTAACATTCAAGGACAACCAAGAGCCTAAGCTTGGGGATGCCCCGGAAGGCATCCCCTCTTTCGCCTTCGTTCATCGGTAAACTTTTCTTGGAGCTATATTTTTATTCACCACATGATATGTGTTTTGCTTGGAGCGTCATTTTATTTTGTTAGTTTTTGCTTTCTGTTATTTAGAATAATGTTTTGCATCTTTAGTTTCAATAAAGAAGTCAAGGATAGCCTTTGTCATGCTTATTTTGCTAGTATACATGTTGCTGTTTGAAAACAGAAAGTTTACCGCTGTTGCAAAAATTCCCTAGAAAAGTCAGAGAGTAGTATAATGTTGAATCTTTTTGCATTTTGAGATCTGAAAAATTTATTACAGTGGTAATTTTATTTCATAATTTTTGGAGTTAGGTAAGTATGATGACTCTTGCATTCTTTACAGATTGTACTGTTTTGGCAGATTGCTGTTATGTTTGCATTGTTTGCATATGTTTGTTTGTTTAATGATTCTATTTGAGGATAGGAGTATTAAATATGCAGAGGCATTTAGTATTCAATGTTGAATAATAATTTTAGCGATTTTTTACAGTAGAAAATGATACAGTTTTGCATTGGTTTATACTAACCTATCTCACGAGTTCTTGTTGAGTTTGTTGTGAATGAAGCTTTTGATAAAAAGAGAAACCATGATATGAGAGGAATTAAGGAGACACAAAAGCTCTAGCTTGGGGATGCCCAAGGCACCCCAAGATAATATTTCAAGAAGTCTCAAGCATCTACGCTTGGGGATGCCCCGGTAGGCATCCCACCTTTCTCCAACAACTATCGGTTAGTATCGGTTGAGCCTAAGATTTTGTTTCTTCACATAAGTTGTGCTATCCTTGCAATATAGTTATTTAGCTTTGCTTGCTGTTTGAATACAATACCAAGATCTGAGATTATTAAATGGGAGAGTCTTCGCATTGTTGCATAATTGTTTAGCTACTCATTGACCTTCACTTATATCTTTCGGAGTAGTTTGTCATTTGCTCTAGTGCATCACTTATATCTTTTAGAGCATGGTGGTAGTTTTATTTTGAAGAAATAGATGAACTCTCATGATTCACTTATATTATTTTGAGAGTCTTAAATAGCATGGTAATTTTCTTAAATAATCATAATATGCTAAGCATACAAGATTTGTAAGAATTCTTATGAGTGTGTTGAATAGTAAGAGAAGTTCGATGCTTGATGATTGTTTTGAGATATGAAGATGGTGATATTAGAGTCATGCTAGTTGGGTGATTATGAATTTAAAAAATGCTTGTGTTGAAGTTAGCAAGTCCCGTAGCATGCACGTATGGTTAAAGTTGTGTAACAAATTTGAAATATGAAGTGTACCTGGCTTGTGCATCCTTATGAGTGGCGGTCGGGGACGAGCGATGGTCTTTTCCTACCAATCTATCCCCCTAGGAGCATGCACATAGTACTTGATTTTTGTTGACTTCTAAATTTTTGCAATAAGTATATGAGTTCTTTTGATTAATGTTGAGTCCATGGATTATACGCACTCTCACCTTTCCGCCTTTGCTAGCCTCTTCGGTACCGTGCATTGCCCTTTCTCACCTTGAGAGTTGGTGCAAACTTCGCCGGTGCATCCAAACCCCGTGATACGATACGATCTATCACACATAAACCTCCTTATATCTTCCTCAAAACAGCCACCATACCTACCTATCATGGCATTTCCATAGCCATTCCGAGATATATTGCCATGCAACTTCCATCATCATATTCATGACATACATTACTTTTGTCATATTGCCATTGCGTGATCATGTAGTTGACATCGTATTTGTGGCAAAGCCACCATGCATTATTTTTCATACATGTCACTCTTGATTCATTGCACCATCCCGGTACACCGCCGGAGGCATTCATATAGAGTCATATCTTGTTCTAAAGTTTCGAGTTGTAATCCTTATGTTGTAATCAATAGAAGTGTGATGATCATCATTATTAGAGCATTGCCCAAAAAAAAGAGAAGAAGAAAGGCCAAAGAAAAAAAAAGAAGAAGGCCCAAAAAAAAGAGAAAATAAAAAAATAAAATAAAAAGGGCAATGCTACTATCTCTTTTTCCACACTTGTGCTTCAAAGTAGCACCTTGTTCTTCATGTAGTGAGTCTCATATATTGTGCTTCAAAGTAGCACCTTGTTCTTCATGTAGTGAGTCTCATAAGTTGTATTTTTATACTAGTGGGAATTTTCATTATAGAACTTGGCTTGTATATTCCTACGATGGGCTTCCTCAAATGCCCTAGATCTTCGTGAGAAAGCAAGTTGGATGCACACCCACTAGTTTTCTTTTGTTGAGCATTCATAGCTCTAGTGCATCCGTTGAATGGCAATCCCTACTCCTCATGTTGACATCAATTGATGGGCATCTCCATAGCCTGTTGATTATCCTCGTCAATGTGAGACTTTCTCCTTTTTTGTCTTCTCCACACAATCCCCATCATCATATTCTATTCCACCCATAGTGCTATATCCATGGCTCACGCTCATGTATTGCGTGAAGGTTGAAAAAGTTTGAGATTATTTAAGTATGAAACAATTGCTTGGCTTGTCATCGGGGGTATAGAAGTTGGGAACATCTTTGTGTGACGAAAATGAAGCATAGCCTAACTATATGATTTTGTTGGGATGACCTTTCTTTTGCCATGCTATTTTGAGAAGACATGATTACTTTTATTAGTATGCTTGAAGTATTATTATTTTTGTGTCAATATGAACTTTTGTCTTGAATCTTTCGGATCTGAATATTCATGCCACAATTAAGAAGATTTACATTGAAATTATGCCAAGTAGCACTCCGCATCAAAAATTCTTTTTTTATCATTTACCTACTCGAGGACGAGCAGGAATTAAGCTTGGGGATGCTTGATACGTCTCCAACGTATCTATAATTTTTGATTGCTCCATGCTATATTATCTACTGTTTTGGGCAATATTGGGCTTTGTTATCCACTTTTATATTATTTTTGGGACTAACCTATTAACCGGAGGCCCAGCCCAGATTTGCTGTTTTATGCCTATTTCAGTGTTTCGAGGAAAAGGAATATCAGACGGAGTCAAAATGGAACGAAATCAACTGGAGAAGTTATTTTTGGAAGGAAACCCACCTGATGGACTTGGACCCCACGTCAGAAGATACGGGAGGTGCTCACGAGGGTGGGGGGCGCACCCACCCCCCACCCCCCGGGCGCGCCCCCTGCCTTGTGGGGCCCCCATAGCTCCACCGACGTACTCCTTTCACCCATATATACCTACGTACCCTAAAACTTCTAGAACAGAAGATAAATCGGGAGTTCCGCCGCCGAAAGCCTCTGTAGCCACCAAAAACCTCTCGGGAGCCCGTTCCGGCACCCTGCCGGAGGGGGAACCCATCACCGGTGGCCATCTTCATCACCGGTGCTATCCATGACGAGGAGGGAGTAGTTCACCCTCGGGGCTGAGGGTATGTACCAGTAGATATGTGTTTGATCTCTCTCTCTCTCTCTCATGTTCTCTCTTGTGTTCCCTCTAGGGCACGATCTTGATGTATCCCGAGCTTTGCTATTGTAGTTGGATCTTATGATGTCCCCCCCTCTACTCTCTTGTGATGAATTGAGTTTCCCCTTTGAAGTTATCTTATCGGATTGAGTCTTTTATGAGAACACTTGATGTATGTCTTGCCGTGATTATCTGTGGTGACAATGGGATATCATGTGCCACTTGATGTATGTTTTGGTGATCAAATTGTGGGTTTCGTGACATTGGGAACCTATGCATAGGGGTTGGCACACGTTCTTGACTCTCCGATAGAAACTTTGGGGCACTCTTTGAAGTACTTTTATGTTGGTTGGATGAATCTGAGATTGTGTGATGCATATCGTATAATCATGCCCACGGATACTTGAGGTGACAATGGAGTATCTAGGTGACATTAGGGTTTTGGTTGATTTGTGTCTTAAGGTATTATTCTAGTATGAACTCTTTTATAGATTGATCCGAAAGAATAGCTTTGAGGTGGTTTCGTACCCTACCATAATCTCTATGTTTGTTCTCCGCTATTAGTGGCTTCAGAGTGACTCTTTGTTGCATGTTGAGGGCTTGTTATATGATCTTTCTATGTTATTATTGTTGAGAGAACCTGCACTAGTGAAAGTATGAACCCTAGGCCTTGTTTCCTATCATTGCAATACCGTTTACGCTCACTTTTACCACTTGTTACCTTGCTGTTTTTATTATTTCAGATTACAAAAACCTATATCTACTATCTATTTTGCACTTGTATCACCATCTCTTCGCCGAACTAGTGCACCTATACAATTTACCATTGTATTGGGTGTGTTGGGGACACAAGAGACTCTTTGTTATTTCGTTGCAGGGTTGTTTGAGAGAGACCATCTTCATCCTATGCCTCCCACGGATTGATAAACCTTAGGTCATCCACTTGAGGGAAATTTGATACTGTCCTACAAACCTGTGCACTTGCAGGCCCAACAACGTCTACAAGAAGAAGGTTGTGTAGTAGACATCACTCACCCTCGTCATCAACTAGATCAAGAGCATGAGGGACGTTGTCGAGTTGAACGTGTGCTGAACGCGGAGGTGTCGTACGTTCGGTACTTGGATCGGTTGGATTGCGAAGACATTCGACTACATCAACCGCGTTACTAAATGCTTCCGCTTTTGGTCTACGAGGGTACGTGGACACACTCTCGCCTCTCGTTGCCATGCATCTCCTAGATAGATCTTGCGTGATCGCAGGAATTTTTTTGAAATACTATGTTCCACAATAGTGGCATCCGAGCCAGGTCTATGCGTAGATGTTTTATTCACGAGTAGAACACAAAGAATTGTGGGCAATAGTAGTCATACTGCTTACCACTAATGTCTTACTTTGATTCAACGGTATTATTGGATGAAGTGGCCCGGACCGACATTACATGACCGCGTTCATGAGACTGGTTCTACCGACATGCTTTTGCACATAGGTGGCTGGCGGGTGTCTGTTTCTCCAACTTTAGTTGAATCGAGTTTGACTACGGTTGGTCCTTGTTGAAGGTTAAAACAACACACTTGACAAAAAATCGTTGTGGTCTTGATGCGTAGGTAAGAACGGTTCTTGCTAGAAGCCCGTAGCAGCCACGTAAAATTTGCAACAACAAAGTAGAGGACGTCTAACTTGTTTTTGCAGGGCTTGCTGTGATGTGATATGGTCAACATATGATGTGATATAAATTGTTGTATGAGATGATCATGTTTTGTAACAGAGTTATCGGCAACTGGCAGGAGCCATATGGTTATCGCTTCATTGTATGCAATGCAATCGCCATGTAATTGCTTTACTTTATCACTAAGCGGTAGCGATAGTCGTAGAAGCAATACTTGGCGAGACAACAACGATGCTACGATGGAGATCAAGGTGTCGCGCCGGTGACGATGGAGATCATGACGATGCTTCGGTGGTGGAGATCATAAGCACAAGATGATGATGGCTATATCATGTCACATATTTTGATTGCATGTGATGTTTATCTTTTATGCATCTTATTTTGCTTAGTATGGCGGTAGCATTATAAGATGATCCCTTAATAAATTTAAAGGTATAAGTGTTCTCCCTGAGTATACCGTTGCTACAGTTCATCATGCTGAGACACCACCTGATGATCGGGTGTGATAAGCTCTACGTTGACATACAACGGGTGCAAGCCAATTTTGCACACGCAGAATACTCGGGTTAAACTTGATGAGCCTAGCATATGCAGATATGGCCTCGGAACACTGAGACCGAAAGGTCGACGTGAATCATATAGTAGATATGATCAACATAGTGATGTTCACCATTGAAAACTACTCCATCTCACGTGATGATCGGACATGGTTTAGTTGATATGAATCACATGATCATTTAGATGACTAGAGGGATGTCTATCTAAGTGGGAGTTCTTAAGTAATATGATTAATTGAAATTTAATTTATCATGAACTTAGTCCTGATAGTATTTTGCAAATTATGTTGTAGATCAATAGCTCGTGTTGTAGCTTCCCTTTCTTTTTGATATGTTCCTAGAGAAAAATAGGTTGAAAGATGATAGTAGCAATGATGCGGACTGGGTCCGTGATATGAGGTTTATCCTCATTGCTGCGTAGAAGAATTATGTCCTTGATGCACCGCTAGGTGACAGACCTATTGCAGGAGCAGACACAGACGTTATGAATGTTCGGCTAGCTCAATATGATGACTACTTGATAGTTTAGTGCACCATGCTTTACGGCTTAGAAACGGGACTTAAAAAACGTTTTGAACGCCACACAACATATGAGATGTTCCAAGAGCTGAAATTGGTATTTCAAACTCATGCCCATGTCGAGAGGTATGAGACCTCCAACAAGTACTTCGCCTAAAAGATGGAGGAGAATTGCTCAGCTAGTGAGCATGTACTCAAAATGTCTAGTTACTACAATCGCTTGAATCAATTGGGAGTTAATCTTCTAGATAAGATAGTGATTGACAGAGTTCTCTACTCACCATCACCAAGTTACTGGAACTTCGTGATGAACTATAGTATGCAAGGGATGAAGAAAATGATTCCCGAGCTCTTCGTGGTCACTGGTACGTGTCGGTGCTATACAAACGGTTTTAAACCCCTTTCCGCAATGGCATTTGGAACCGTCGCCAAGTGAGTGTGGGCGATAGGGGGTCCTTCCCACACGACCCAGAAATCGTTGGGAATAGGCCCTCCCGGGACACAAGATGAGTTCGTGTGTGATCGTCTGACCCATGGAAACCCAATCATTTCCAAAGGTATGTACATCCCACACGGTGAATCCCAAAAAACATTTTCGTAGGTATGTACATCTCACACGATGAATCCCAGAAAAACATTTCCGTAGGTATGTATATCACAGACAGTCAATCCAAGGAATACGTGTCCGTTCTTATGTACATCCCACACAGTCAATCCAAGGAAAATGTTTCCGTTCCTATGTACATCCCACACAGTCGATCCAGGAAAACGTTTCCATTCGTATGTACATCCCACATAGGTTTATGTATAGGCTCGTGTCTGATACGTGTAACTATCACACACGCTCTGCCTTGGTTAACCGTTCGCTTTTATCAACTACATCACACACGATTTGATGAAGAAAACTGTGTGGCATTGGGCTATCCATCACAAGCGTTTTTACTTCTAGAACCATTTGCACAGTTCCATGACCCATTTCGTAGATTTATTAGTTTACAATTAATAATTCCAGTATTA
>NW_021214951.1:1588-3279 GCF_002162155.2 Triticum dicoccoides | reverse complement strand
GCAAATTGATACTAACAGGTGTGTACATGCACAAATTTAGTAACATAGAACTAATAACACTAAGGCATCCACTATGTATGCCAAAACCAGTGTAAAGACAACTGTTGCTACATCTCGCATCGTGCCCTGCACTGGCGAGCCAATGCACGCCGAACTCCGGAGCACCTAGTTGCTCTGACGCCCAGTTCCTTTGTGCCATAAAGATTTAGTATTTTACTGCTAGGCTGGTCGGATGTCTGAACAAGTTGGCTCCACAAACTGCTGAAGGGGTGACAAATAATTTTCTAACGGCACCACTGATGAGATGGCAACATTTTTAGATACTAGGTACAAACTGTGACACTGTCTTAGGATGCGTTTGTTGAAGGTGTGGCATGAATGGGTTGGGACCATGACAGTGTCTGAATCACATCTAACAAATGATTTGTAACGATGAAAGAGGGTCTAACCTTCTCTACACATGCCAGAAACTTCCTTCCATTGTCCACAGATTCAAACTCAACTAGCTTCATGCATGGAGATTGATGGTGACAACGAGCAGACAGATCTTCAGCCACCCCGCTCCATTCGCTGCAACTGATGGTCCTAGGAAACTACAAGAGGAAGAAATAACTCAAATCGATCACTGGGTAAAAACCCTTCATTCAAAGTCATAGCCCGAGAGAGAGAGAAGAGAGGCATACCCAGGTGGTGAAGGAGTCGTCATCGGAGGAGGAACCGCTGGAGAGGTCTTTGAAGAAGACCATGGCGACCCTGGCGGTAGGATGCGATACGGCGAGAGCGAGGAAGCAAGCGAGGAAGTGGCTATAGATTAGGAAGGAAGGAATGGGGAAACATGGGAAATGTGACTTGTGGTCGGGGAGAAAAGGGGATGGGGAGGGGGAGGGTAGATATTTCGACAGTAGGCCAAAAAAATTGAAATGTGGAGGGAAACTTTGCGCGCGGTGCCACCGGACACCATTCACTTTGAATGATAGTGTGCATCGCAAACGATTCTTCTGCTTAACGCGCATGGGATGAGTTTGATAATTGAAATTTTGGTGTAAATTTCCCCGCGTACGTCATTGCGTAATTTAACATCGCTCGCTAATTTGGGCATACAAAACAGCATACAACACACATACCAGACTTACTGAATCGAGCAATTTTAGTAATTAAATAGAGTCGGTTCACCTAAACATTGCTCTAACAAAAGACCAGAATTAAAAACAAAGCCCAAGTACGAATAATTTTAACAAATCCGCCGCCGCGCCGGCCTATGCATCGCTGGTGTGAGATGAGATGTTGATGACTTGTCCTGGTCCTCGTCCTAAGCGCCGCCCTCAAGGTTGTAGTACTTGTAGTAGTGGCTGCGCCAGAGCTCGCATTGGTTCTCCATCGCCTATTCCTCGACGGACAGACTCTTCTCTACCTTGACCTGGGCCACGCGCAACTCCTCCTCCCAGTGCTCCTCGATCTCCGCTGCCTCTTGCATCTCCAGCTCCCGCTCGACGACCTCATGAGGAAGCAGGTGCTCCATGGCCACCGCCGCCTTTTCAGACATGGGTTGCATGCTGGATTCTGAGGTGGCCTGGACTATCTTTGCATGGATGGCCTTGAACCGGGCTAGGGCGACATCGGCGGCATGGACAGCAGCTCGAGCACTCTCGGCGTTTGCAGCCGCCATCGCAGCAGCAACAGCTGCAGCCGTC
>NW_021214951.1:0-1578 GCF_002162155.2 Triticum dicoccoides | reverse complement strand
GGAAATTCACATTTCATATCGAATAGTTGTTTGTCAATTTCATATCAGGCACATAGATATATTTTAACATCACAGTACGATAGCTACCGGAAAACGGCACAGTACAACATATAGATTGTTCAACTTCATAAGAACAATATTAGAACAATATATTCATTTCCCTAATCGAGATCATCTAGGCTCGCCTTATCCACCTCTGCTTTCAGTTCAATAAGAACATGTTTTGCACTAGCCAACTGGGAAAGTGCCTCCTCCTTCTCCAACACCATCATAGCAAAGTTTGATTTAAAAAATCTGAGCTCATTCTCCAACTTCCTCTTTTTATCACGCATCTTCAAATATTCTTCAGCATTGACAACACTATCTCTAAGCCTACCTCTGTTCTCTTCCTGAGACATGCTCCAGAGCTTTGCTAGGCACATCTTCAAAGACTGTGCCACTCTTGATCAACCCACTCCAAGTAAGAACAATTTTGTTCATCCTCTAATATTTAAACCTAGATCAGTAACAATTGTAGGGAAGATAGGTTTATAGCAACATAGAAAATCACCAATTCTTATTTTGAAAAACTGAAGAAACAGGTTAATTATGACATATCTTCTCAAAAAGATCAATGTGCAAATGAATTAATTGCTACTGACACAACAACCAAATTCTGAAACATCAGAAGCTATAATTAACTACAACAATGCTACAAGTTCTTACTCATGTACTATAAATAAAAAATTGAACATTTTAGGAGGAAGGTAAATATAACTGCAATAGCATAGCGATAGCGTTTGGATGACCGCAAATTGATACTAACAGGTGTGTACATGCACAAATTTAGTAACATAGAACTAATAACACTAAGGCATCCACTATGTATGCCAAAACCAGTGTAAAGACAACTGTTGCTACATCTCGCATCGTGCCCTGCACTGGCGAGCCAATGCACGCCGAACTCCGGAGCACCTAGTTGCTCTGACGCCCAGTTCCTTTGTGCCATAAAGATTTAGTATTTTACTGCTAGGCTGGTCGGATGTCTGAACAAGTTGGCTCCACAAACTGCTGAAGGGGTGACAAATAATTTTCTAACGGCACCACTGATGAGATGGCAACATTTTTAGATACTAGGTACAAACTGTGACACTGTCTTAGGATGCGTTTGTTGAAGGTGTGGCATGAATGGGTTGGGACCATGACAGTGTCTGAATCACATCTAACAAATGATTTGTAACGATGAAAGAGGGTCTAACCTTCTCTACACATGCCAGAAACTTCCTTCCATTGTCCACAGATTCAAACTCAACTAGCTTCATGCATGGAGATTGATGGTGACAACGAGCAGACAGATCTTCAGCCACCCCGCTCCATTCGCTGCAACTGATGGTCCTAGGAAACTACAAGAGGAAGAAATAACTCAAATCGATCACTGGGTAAAAACCCTTCATTCAAAGTCATAGCCCGAGAGAGAGAGAAGAGAGGCATACCCAGGTGGTGAAGGAGTCGTCATCGGAGGAGGAACCGCTGGAGAGGTCTTTGAAGAAGACCATGGCGACCCTGGCGGTAGGATGCGATACGGCGAGAGCGAGGAAG
>NW_021214950.1:0-3895 GCF_002162155.2 Triticum dicoccoides | reverse complement strand
TACTGGCATGAAGCCAAATGTCAGCTACTTCAGAGTATTTGGAGCTAGGTGCTGGATCAAGGATCCCCATCACAAGTCAAAATTTGGACCTAAAGCTCACGAAGGCTTCATGCTCGGTTACGGAAAGGACTCGCACTCTTACAGAGTCTTCGACCTCTATCTCTACAAAATCGTCGAAACTGTGGATGTGCGATTTGATGAAACCAATGGTTCACAAAGAGAGCTCCTGCCAAGTACACTAGACAAAGCTCCGCCCAACGAATCTATCAAGCTGATGGGAACTGGTGAAATCATGCCTTCTGAAGCACAGCCTGAAGAGGAACTTATCATTTCTGCACCTAACCAACCTGAAGACAATGCTCAGAGTGAAGACAATCCTCCCAATGATGACAATGATCAGCAAGAGCAAGGTCTTCGTCCATTTCATCCTCGAGTTGCAAATGAAGTACAAATTGAGAAGATAATTGATAGCATAAATGCACCTGGTCCACTTACTCTCTCAAGAGCAACACAGTTAGCAAATTTCTGTGGGCACTTTTCTTTTTTGTCAATATCAGAACCCAAGAAAGTTGTTGAAGCCTTTATGGAACCTGAATGGATACAAGCTATGCAAGAAGAACTTCAACAGTTCAAGCTGAACAATGTTTGAGAACTAGTCAAGCGTCCTCACCCTCGCAAGCATAACATTATTGGCACAAAATGGATATATCGAAACAAGCAAGATGAGCATGGTCAAGTCGTCAGAAACAAAGCACGTCTTGTGGCTCAAGGATATACTCAAGTTGAAGGAATTGATTCGATGAAACATTTGCTCCTGTGGCTAGGCTTGAAGCTATTCGCATACTGCTAGCCTATGCTAACCACCACAACATCTTGCTATATCAAATGGATGTGAAGAGTGCATTTCTCAATGGCAAGATTGAAGAAGAAGTATACGTCGCTCAACCACCTGGCTTTGGAGATCCAAAACATCCTGATATGGTGTACAAGCTAAACAAAGCACTGTATGGCCTCAAACAAGCTCCTCGCGCTTGGTATGATACGATCAAAGACTTCCTGAAGAGCAAAGGCTTCAAACCTGGATCCCTCGATCCCACACTCTTCACGAAGACATATGATGGTGAACTGTTTGTGTGCCAAATATATGTGGATGACATTATCTTCGGCTGCACCAACCAGAAGTATAGTGATGAGTTTGGATACATGATGCAAGGGCAATATCAGATGTCCATGATGGGTGAGCTGAAGTTCTTCCTTGGTCTTCAAATTCGTCAGCAAAGGAATGGCATCTTCATATCTCAAGAAAAATACCTCAAAGATTGTCTGAAGAAGTTTGGAATGCAAGATTGCAAAGGTTACACGATGCCAATGCTAGCCAAACACCATCTGGGTCCCGACGACAATGGTAAAGAGTTCGATCAAAAGGTATACCGCTCCATGATTGGTTCCTTACTTTACCTATGTGCATCTAGGCCAGATATTATGCTTAGTGTTTGCGTGTGTGCTCGATTCCAAGCGGCACCAAAGGAATCGCATCACTTAGCTGTGAAGCGAATTCTTCGATATTTGGCTTACACCCCAACACTCGGATTATGGTATCCAAAGGGCTCAAAATTTGATCTGGTTGGATTCTCGGATGCTGATTATGCTGGTGACAAGGTGGATCACAAGTCTACATCAGGCACATGTCACTTTCTGGGACGATCACTTGTCTGTTGGTCTTCAAAGAAGCAGAACTGTGTATCACTCTCAACTATTGAATCTGAATACATTGCTGCTGGATCTTGCTGTGCTCAGCTTCTATGGATGAAGCAAACTCTCAAGGACTATGGCATCAATCTAAAACAAGTACCTCTCTTCTGTGAAAACGAAAGCGCCATCAAGATTGCCAACAATCCAGTCCAGCACTCGAAGACAAAGCACATTGAAATTCGTCATCACTTTCTCAAAGATCATGTCATGAAGAAAGATATTGACATCATTCACGTCAACACTGAAGAGCAAATGGCAGATATCTTGACAAAGCCCTTGGACGAGAAAAGGTTTTTGCAAGTTACGGTGTGAGCTAAATATCTTGGAATCCTCAAATGTCCTGTGATCAGGCACACATCCTAACACTTATGCATGTTGATGACTTAGATGTGCAACACACGAAGTAAAGTATATCTTCAATCAATGAAGACTTACATTCTGAGTGTGAATACATTAATGTGGAATTTGACTTCGGAGCGCCACAATAATTGTGCATCGTGTCTGGGTCTAATACTTCCTATACGGTTGGTAACGCCACCACCAAATTTCTCGGTTTGAAGTGTTTCACCCATGGCGTTATTTTTGCAATGTCTTTGCATTTGGTTTGTCTTCAATTTCAACTTATCTTCATGATTTTCTTCACTATGTTGATTTGATTGCTTTCTGATATATATACTAGTGTTCTGTCCTCTACAGCATTCACTTATAGTATGTCTTCCTAGTTGAATCTTTTGAACTAAGTGAATGTGATCGGACCCTAATCTCTCTATGCTTTCTATCTCAAACTCTATCTGTCCAAATCATATGCATTCTATTGAAACTGTCGAATGTCTTATCTGCATCCTCGTCAGTAGAAGACACAGAGACAAACATTAAGTCTGTTTTAAACGATTCATCCTTATTGTTTGAAATCCGGAGAAGATGGAACAACCATCCGACAAACCTGGCGGGCGTGGGAACGTGGGACAACTCTGAGTATGTTGCATGCTTGCCACGTGCCCCTCAGATGTGAACCGCTAGGGGCACCTGCGTAATTGCACTGTGCCGCACACTTCCTTATAAATACATGTCCCCTGCGGTAAAGAAAACCTTCTTCCACCTCTCCACCTCGTCAAAACCCTAGCGCCACCGCTAGCTCTCGACGACGCCGGCGACGAAGTGCTTAGCTGCCGCGACTTCTCCAATGCCGTCCTCATGCCGGCCGCGGACATCATCCTCTCCACCACCACTATAGGTGTCCTCCGTCGCCAAGTTAGGGCACGGTGGATTGAACTGCTCGGTCTCCTATTCATCCCATCTAGCATTTCTTCGTGTGGTAAATACAACTCTATTTTTACCATCTTTTTGATCCTCAAAGACTCATCCTATTTACCAAAATTGGTTTCTGCCTATACAATGTTAGATCTATTCTGTCTGCATCTCATACTGCCTAGTATATTCACTTAAGCTTCATATCTAGTTAGATTCCTCACTTTTACTTATTCACGGATTCGTACAAATCTGGAACCAACTCTCAACATATAAGTGAATGTCTTCGCATCATGAGGTCAATGTCTTCAAACTGATTTATCTTCAAAATCTTCTGAGAATGCATATGACCTCTTCCCCTTCCCTCGCATCTCTAATACTATCACAGGTACATGTCCGTGGGAGAATCCCTTGGTTCTCATAGTCTACATTCGTTTGCAGAATTCTTACAGCATCACATTAACTCTCCTGAAGCCAGTTCCTGTTTGTCCAGCAAGTGAAAGCCTTTGAAGCCTTTGAACATGTTGAAGCCATTTAGTTTGAAGTTCATGGCTGCAGAGAAATCAGTAAGGAAGGGCGGCAGACAGCGTCGTGAGGGAACATCAAGAGATTTGCCTGATGACCTCGCAGAGCTTTACAAGACAGATCCTGAAGAGAATTATAATCAACGCAAGACACGAATCCAATGGATTCGACGATATTGGGCTGAACAATGGTTCAAATACAAGTTTGTGACCCAGGAATACACTGAGAAGAATGCTATCAAAAGTCCTTGGGGTGATATTCTCTATCGAGGCCTTCCACCCAAGAACAGAGCTGAAGCTATTGCACAGGGTTTCTATCCTTGTATGGTCCATGGACCTCAGCCTGAAAATGCCGACCCATCGTCATTGCT
>NW_021214949.1:0-1584 GCF_002162155.2 Triticum dicoccoides | reverse complement strand
GTAGGATGAGTTTCAAAGAAGACATTATTATCATGAGTCAAATGAGACATAGATGCAAGGTTTTTGTCGGCTTGTGGAACATGAAGGACATCTTTAAGAATTAAATCACGTTTAAGATTAGGGGAGTTAATAGATGCCTGACCAATATGACATATATCCATACCTCCACCGCTAGCTGTGTGAATTTGATCATTGCCGAAGTACTTCTCCCTCATGGACAGCTTCTCAAGTTCATTGGTGACTTGGTCGGTAGCTCCTGAATCCGCATACCATATGGTGTCATCTCCACCTCCTTGTTCCCTGATTGCAGCAGCTACATGGCGAGCATCAAGAACATAATCCTCATCATAGCGGTGCCAACAATCCATGACTTCATGCCCTGGTTTCTTGCATAGTTGACACCGACGCGATTGGAAGAAGATGATCCAGAGGAGGCGTTGGTGTTGGAGTAGCCGCCCCCTCCAGATCGCGCGGAGATGTTGTTGTTGGTGTAGCCGCCCCCGCCAGGGCGCGTGCTTTGGCTGTTGCCGCGTCCACGCCCGCTGTTGCCGCTGCTACGACCACGCCCCTGGTGATCGCGCCCGCGACTGGTTCCTCGGCCCCGTGAGGCAGCGTTGGCGGAGGATTGACGAATGTTCATCCGTGGAGCAGATTGAGACGTGCATCGAAGCTGAGCAGTTGGGTGAATAGTTCCTGGACAGTCACGGGCTCAACCCGTGCTGCAAGAGCCGACACGACCGGGTTGTAGTCAAGGTCGAGGCCGGCGAGGACATGGGAGACGATCTCGGCATTGCCTAACGTCGCTCCTGTGCAGGCGATCTCGTCTGAGAGCATCTTAATTTTGGCAAGATACTCTGTCATGCTTAGGTTTCCTTTTTTCAGATTCGTCAATTCAATGCGGGTATTAATGGCCTGGGCTTGAGTTTGGGCAGCAAAAGTGGCATGAATCGCGGCCCATACCTCCGCTAGAGTCTGCAACGTGACCACCTGTGCAAGGATCGCGCGAGACAAAGAGCCCATCAGAAAACCTTGAACTTGCTTTTGTTGAGTGTACCAGAGGTGGCGTGCAAAGTTGACGATCTGTTCCTCCTTCCCATCCTTGGTGATGGTGAGGGTCTCCGGCGGCGCCTGGCTAGTCGGATCGAGGTGGTGAGCCATCTGTGCGCCCTTGATTTGCGGCAGCACGATGGCTTTCCACATGAGGAAATTGTTCCTCGTGAGCTTCTCCTGTGGTGGTGCCCCAAGGGACATGGCTTGGGCGCTGCTGGATGAAGGGGCAAAGGTGGATGAGGAGGCGAGGGAGGCGGTGAGTGCACTCTTGGTGCTTGATTGGGTGGAGGCGGTCGTCATGGCGAGGTTTGGATAGGCTAGATGCGATCTCTTCTCGTTCTAGGAAGAAGATGCTCTGATACCATGTAAGATAATGTGGGAAGCGTTAAACCCTTTTCTCGGGCCACACTTGTATTTATATGGATGTTGTCGTGGCTTACAAGATGATCGATCAAGAGTTTGATCGAGAGATACATAGAGAAGGTCGGTAGAGGAGGAGTTAGACAGAAGAAAGGATAGGAGAGGTTTACAATT
>NW_021214948.1:0-888 GCF_002162155.2 Triticum dicoccoides | reverse complement strand
CATTGATCATAGCTGGTAAATTCAAAATTATTTCTTCAGTTATGATGTAGCATTGATAGATGCCAGGGTGGCTCTCCAGGTTCGGCATTGCTTTGAAGCAACACCACTGATTTGTTTGGCTAGAGCACACTTTCTTGTCAAGAAACCGAATGAACTCCACCTTAAATCATATATTTGGCAGATCTTGTGAAAAATCAAAATCTAAATGGGTAACCATTAATATAACAGAGAGCGTGCACTAAAAGAGGGCCGGGGGAAGCGGAAAGCGTTACAACATTCCACCTTCAGAAGGGTTATAGATGGGCGGCCTTTGCCCGTTTCCAAACTTGCGAATCCGCGAAATCACCCCGCTGCGTGCCGCCTCTAGTATCAGGTTGAACAAAGATCCGTGTACACGGAGGGAGGAAGTAGAACGGACCCGGTTCCAAACATCCATTTTTACGGTTGAAAAAAAAGAAAGGGTACAAACAAAGTTACTAGTACAAACAAAGGAGTATCACTATAGATAGATGTTGCCGGCCCTAGCTGCATTGATCATAGCTGGTAAATTCAAAATAATTTCTTCAGTTATGATGTAGCATTGATAGATGCCAGGGTGGCTCTCCAGGTTCGGCATTGCTTTGAAGCAACACCATTGATTTGTTTGGCTAGAGCACACTTTCTTGTCAAGAAACCGAATGAACTCCACCTTAAATCATATATTTGGCAGATCTTGTGAAAAATCAAAATCTAAATGGGTAACCATTAATATAACAGAGAGCGTGCACTAAAAGAGGGCCGGGGGAAGCGGAAAGCGTTACAACATTCCACCTTCAGAAGGGTTACAGATGGGCGGCCTTTGCCCGTTTCCAAACTTGCGAATCCGCGAAATCACCCCGCTGCGTGCCG
>NW_021214947.1:0-726 GCF_002162155.2 Triticum dicoccoides | reverse complement strand
AGCCTTCCAGGAAGGAGATTTGGTTCTCCGAGTGGATCAGCACAAACCACACAAGCTTGCTCCTTCTTGGGAAGGCCCCTTCATAGTCACCAAGGTCCTCCACAATGGGGCGTACCGTCTTTACAACGTCGAGCATAATTTCGACGAGCCCCGAGCTTGGAACGCGGAGCTACTCCGCCCATTCTACACTTAAGTTTTATCATTCGGATGAGTTGCAATAAAGTACTTTTGTAGTTCATGGACCTCAAAATAATAGTGTCATAGTTCCTCCATAATATCTGTCACTTTTTATTTTTGTCCAATGAAATTCCCCTCAGTGGGTGACTTAGCTGCGAATCCGTTTCGCCTAAGTTTGTAAAAATCCTACCGAGTGGTGAGCCAGACTCCCACTCGGAGGCTTAGCTGCGAATCCGTTTCGCCTAAGTTATCAAAATCCTACCGAGTGGTAAGCCAGCCTTCCAATCGGAGGCTTAGCTGCAGCCTCGTGCCCGCCTAAGTTATAAAAATCCTACCGAGTGGTAAGCCAGCCTTCCACTCGGAGGCTTAGCTGCAGCCTCGTGCTCGCCTAAGTTATAAAAATCCTACCGAGTGGTAAGCCAGCCTTCCACTCGGAGGCTTAGCTGCAGCCTCGTGCCCGGCTAAGTTATAAAAATCCTACCGAGTGGTAAGCCAGCCTTCCACTCGGAGGCTTAGCTGCAGCCTCGTGCTCGCCTAAGTTATAAAAAT
>NW_021214946.1:0-1884 GCF_002162155.2 Triticum dicoccoides | reverse complement strand
CTGCTATGAGTGGGAGCGGCTGCGAGAGGAGGCCCGGTTGCGTGAGCAAGTGATGGTGCGATGGTGTTGTTGTTCATGGAGTTGCTCCCGACGAAACTGGGCATCGCGAAATCATGTAACGTCTTGTCTGGATTTTCCTTCGCCCAGTTGATGATAACTGGAACCAAGTTAGTAGTGAAATCATTTCTGCAGGCAGTTACAACTGCATTGACTGCCTGCTGTCGCAACTCATATTTGTCCTCGGCTGCTTTTTTCGCGTCCTCGGCTGCTTTTTTCTCGACCGCAAGCTTCACCATCGCGTTGATGTCCGCCTGGCTAAACTTCGTTTTCAGCTTCTTGGCCTCAGGGCCCTCGTTGTAAAACACCTTCCACGTGGCGCCGTCTCCAGCGCCGTGCACACGACCATATTGCGGCCGCTGATCCAAAGGGAGTCCCTTAAGTTCGTTCAAGGCCCGGTTGAGAGGGGTGTCCCACTTGGGCCTCATCGGAGAAGTAGGGCTTTCGGCTGCAAGCTGGTGTTGCTTCTCCAGTAGTCTAATCAATTTCCTCGTGATCTTGTCCGTGTAAAAAACCTTTTTCTCCTTGTCCCACTAGTAGCGGGCCCTGATTAAGTCATGCTCCAAGGGGTTGGTGAACTTCGCGAAGGGGTCTGGGAGACCCGCGGCTTCACGTTCCGTGTCCTCCTTATCCCATGTGGGCCTTTTACCGAGGTAGCCACAGCTTCGGAGGCGATGCTTCCCCGTGTTCCTTTGCTGAAGGCTCTTGAATTTCGTAGCCTTAGCCTTGGCTGCCTCGCTAGCGCAAGTGTCCTTGAACTTTTCGAACTCCTCTTCCATAAGTGTCGGATTTTCCTCCAGAATCTTGGACAGGGGTTCATCAGCCTCAATAGCTCGTTTCACCCTCGTTTTCCAAGAGGCCAAATCATTGCTGAACATGCCCATGGCGTGATTGTTAATCTTTTTCATCTTCGGATCATCCCACGGTTGTTCTATGTTATCATCCCGGTCGGGGAACTTGAATCTCTTGTGCAACTTTGTTAGGAGCAACTGCGTCAAATGTTCTTTACTCCTTAAGTCATCGTCGTTGATGCTCGCGCATTCCCGTAGGATGCATCCTACTTGGTTCCCATAGCACTTGCGAGGTTCTTCCGGCTCTAATGGCTCAAACTTGCCAAGTGCCATCTTTGTGATCACAAGTCGTCCAATCCCTAGTTTGTTAGGTTTTCATATCCTCTGCTTCTTATGCTTCCTCTTTTCGGTAGCGGCATCGGGGCCGGTACCTTCCCGGCAGGTACCTTCCCCACCGGTCTTGGTGCCGCCATCGGTGTCGGCGCTGTCGGTGTCCATGTCGGCGTCAGTACCATCATCGAGGCCGACCTGCAAACCTTGCTTAGCAGTCAAATAGTCGAGGTACTCTTGTTCACCCTCATAATCCATCTCGTCTGCATCTTGGTCAGAAGGCCCAGTTTCTTCATTGTTCGACATGTTTCCTATGATTAAGTGTCCTCATTTATTTCTAAAAGTATGAATAAATGAGAAATGACATAAAAAGAAATCTATGTGCCAACACTCGATATGCCAACTATGTAGCACAAAATCATGCCTTTATTCACGGGAAATTTCGGCATGACCTTTGCTAAAAAATGGACATATCGAGCGCCTGAAATTCACCGGAACAGAAATGAATCAACATTCTGGTGTAACATAGGCCACTCGGATCATTTTCCAAACATGACATGTCCAAAACATGACATATGCACATATCACATGTCCAGTTCAAATTTGCATATATCACATGTCTAGTTCAACTTTTGAAACCTAGCTAAATTCATAACTAAATAGATAACCTAATTAACATACTGCCCTAACTAAAATCTAATTAAAT
>NW_021214945.1:0-922 GCF_002162155.2 Triticum dicoccoides | reverse complement strand
GGGGGGGGGGCGCAGCCTTGGCCCTTCCTCCAAGGAAGGGTGCGGCTAGGGAGGAGTCCCTCCTCCCCAAGGCACCTAGGAGGTGCCTTCCCCCTTTAGGACTCTTCCTTTCCTTATCTCTTGGCGCATGGGCCTCTTGGGGCTGGTGCCCTTGGCCCATATAGGCCAAGGCGCACACCCCTACAGCCCATGTGGCCCCCGGGGCAGGTGGACCCCTTTGGTGGACCCCCGGACCCCTTTCGGCACTCCCGGTACAATACCGATAATGCGCAAAACTTTTCTGGCGACCAAAACAAGACTTCCCATATATAAATCTTTACCTCCGGACCATTCCGGAACTCCTCGTGACGTCCGGGATCTCATCCGGGACTCCGAACAACTTTCAGGTTACCGCATACTAATATCTCTATAACCATAGAGTCACCGAACCTTAAGTGTGTAGACCCTACGGGTTCGGGAAGCATGCAGACATGACCGAGACGTTCTCCGGTCAATAACCAACAGCAGGATCTGGATACCCATGTTGGCTCCCACATGTTCCACGATGATCTCATCGGATGAACCACGATGTCGAGGATTTGATCAATCCTGTATGCAATTCCCTTTGTCTAGCGGTACGATACTTGCCCGAGATTCGATCGTCGGTATCCCGATACCTTGTTCAATCTCGTTACTGGCAAGTCTCTTTACTCGTTCTATAACCCATCATCCCGTGATCAACTCCTTGATCACACTGTGCACATTATGATGATGTCCTACCGAGTGGGCCCAGAGATACCTCTCCGCTTACACGGAGTGACAAATCCCAGTCTCGATTCGTGCCAACCCAACAGACACTTTCGGAGATACCCGTAGTGCACCTTTATAGCCACCCAATTACATTGTGACGTTTGGCACACCCAAAGTATTCCTACGGTATCCG
>NW_021214944.1:0-950 GCF_002162155.2 Triticum dicoccoides | reverse complement strand
CCCCACTATATATAGGGCCAAGGGAGAGGGGGGGGGGGCGCAGCCTTGGCCCTTCCTCCAAGGAAGGGTGCGGCTAGGGAGGAGTCCCTCCTCCCCAAGGCACCTAGGAGGTGCCTTCCCCCTTTAGGACTCTTCCTTTCCTTATCTCTTGGCGCATGGGCCTCTTGGGGCTGGTGCCCTTGGCCCATATAGGCCAAGGCGCACACCCCTACAGCCCATGTGGCCCCCGGGGCAGGTGGACCCCTTTGGTGGACCCCCGGACCCCTTTCGGCACTCCCGGTACAATACCGATAATGCGCAAAACTTTTCTGGCGACCAAAACAAGACTTCCCATATATAAATCTTTACCTCCGGACCATTCCGGAACTCCTCGTGACGTCCGGGATCTCATCCGGGACTCCGAACAACTTTCAGGTTACCGCATACTAATATCTCTATAACCATAGCGTCACCGAACCTTAAGTGTGCAGACCCTACGGGTTCGGGAAGCATGCAGACATGACCGAGACGTTCTCCGGTCAATAACCAACAGCAGGATCTGGATACCCATGTTGGCTCCCACATGTTCCACGATGATCTCATCGGATGAACCACGATGTCGAGGATTTGATCAATCCTGTATGCAATTCCCTTTGTCTAGCGGTACGATACTTGCCCGAGATTCGATCGTCGGTATCCCGATACCTTGTTCAATCTCGTTACTGGCAAGTCTCTTTACTCGTTCTATAACCCATCATCCCGTGATCAACTCCTTGATCACACTGTGCACATTATGATGATGTCCTACCGAGTGGGCCCAGAGATACCTCTCCGCTTACACGGAGTGACAAATCCCAGTCTCGATTCGTGCCAACCCAACAGACACTTTCGGAGATACCCGTAGTGCACCTTTATAGCCACCCAATTACATTGTGACGTTTGGCACACCCAAAGTATTCCTACGGTATCCG
>NW_021214943.1:0-851 GCF_002162155.2 Triticum dicoccoides | reverse complement strand
CATAACGGCTGTAAATGCTCAGAAAGATTTGAGACATTCACAAAAATGGTGGCATAACCACTCAGAAGCACAATATCACGGTTTCGAGATCAACAATTAACATACGGAAGCAGTAAAAACTGAACAGAGGCTTAAATCCAACAATCTTATAAGTCCACTGATTAGTAACACGTGATCCTAATAGAAAGAAGAGATAGCCTAGTTCTTAATCCCCGTAGAAGAGAAGATGATGACTCAGATCAGAAGGCCATGAGGTATAAGGAGTAAAAAGAGCCTTACGTTCCATCCCACAATCAATTCCCTTATATAACTAAAGAATTTCTAGACTCAACTTCGACCAGTTTGGCTTGGTAACCTACAGGCAGTCAAGCTCTGATACCAACACTGTCAGGACCCCGATCCTAAGTCACACCGATCTAGCACGTAACACATCATATCACTTTGCGGCCTCACGCACGGTATTCCCACGGGTGCCACCTTACCTGGCCCGGGACCGTTTGCGCCTTTTGGCTCACGTATATGATAGTGTCGCTAGCATCCATATGACAAAGAACCCGGGCTGACATGGCTAGTCGTGAACCCAAAGTGGCACTAACTTACAGGGACAGGCATCCATGACCCAGCATCGAACGTGTCGGTCATCAGCGAGTGAATCCAGGCTGTAGCACTGGGCTAGCAGGACTCCGGTGAACCGGGCTGTAGCGGGCTAACAGGACTCCGGTATTCATCGCGTGACATTTCCTCGAAGGGACAGACACAGGAACGAAGAAGGACACATGCCGGCCAGCCTAAGTGTTCCGGAGCAGTAGCAAGCTACCATGGCTCGGTGGAAACACTAGGAGACATTTCCC
>NW_021214942.1:0-4823 GCF_002162155.2 Triticum dicoccoides | reverse complement strand
CCTACCTCGTGGGCCCACGGTGGCCCGCCTCCACTTATCCCAGCACCCATCTTCTTCCTCCATCTCACACAAACCCGAAAACCAACTCAAGCATGAGTTCCAGCCACTTTTGCTGTGATTTTCGATCTCCTTGCTCAAAGCACCTCTCGCAAAACTGCTTGGGGAGATTGTTCCTTGGTATGTGACTGCTCCATTGGTCCAATTAGTTTTTGTTCTAGTGCTTTATTCTTTGCAAATTTGTGCTGCATAGGTGACCATGTTCTTGAGCTTGCATGTCAAATTTATATGGTTCCAAGTAGTTCTAATGCTTGATATAGGCTCTAGGCACTTGTAGGAGTTGTTGCTATCAGTTTTATTGAAGTTGGTTCACTTTTATTTGAAGTTACTAAAAATTTCAGATTATTTCAGAAAAATAATGAGGAGACTTTTGAGGGGTTCATCGAGCCGAAGCTCAAAGGATAAACAAAATGAAGAAGCTCAGAGGCCCAAATATAATTTGCCTCATACCACGGAGATCCGGCTGTGTGAATGGCCTTCTGATAATTTCTTGAGAGAGGCCGGGATTTATGAGGATTTCTATTCATTATTTAAGAATGCTGGCCTCACCGACTTCGTCTGCGACCAACGTCTACAGTATCTCTTACTCACAAATACTTTTGTGCAAAACTTCTACTTCTTCCCTAAGGAGTCACCTCATTCAGTAGAGTTTCATTTATATGACGTTGTGAAGAAAATGTCATTGTCTGAATTTTGCGCCGTCTGCAACATACCTCCTGATGGTATCTTAGAGGAACCACCTCGTAAAGACTTGGAACCATTTATTAACCTTATCTCTGTGGGAGAAAACAGGAAGGTTTCTGATGCAAGAATCACTAGCATACATTTTCCTGTGTTACGCTATTTTGCTTTATTTGCTAGTCGATGCTTGATTGGTCGTGGGAACTGTGGGAACCTTAGTGTTCCTGATATTATTATTCTGCTCCATGGTTTATACCGCGACAACACTATCAGTATGGGTGGAATTTTTGCTAGGCGGTTGAGTCTGAACCGTACTAAAGGCCCCATCTTTGGAGGCATTTACGCTTCTCGCCTTGCTGCACACTTTAACATAGCTATTAGGCATTATTAGAAAGAAGAAAAATTGCTGCCTAATGCTTATCTAGACTATAAGAGCATGATAGCTCATGATTTTCTTGTTAAGGACAGGAATGGAGAGCTCAAATATAAGTTATACTTTGATAAACATTATCCTAAAACTATTACGTTGCCTGCTCCTTCTTTGTTTAATTTTGTAGGACCCTACCTCATTACGTGGGCTGCCATCCAAGCTTACAAGAATCCTGCACCAGCCCCGGAACAGGAACCACAAGATGAGCCTCCACGACAATCTGTTTATTCTTGGGATCCAGAGATGACTGTCAGCTAGTGGCAGTCAGAGTCTTCTTCTTCATCACAGTATGATCCCAACTATTCTTCCTTGCAGTATGACCCCAACTACACTTACGGGTATCCGCCAGGCTATCCCTGGTAATAGACCAACTTAGGCCAAAAGCCTAAGCTTGGGGGTGTACGTATTTCTCACCGACATTACATTTATGTTCACACACACTCATGGCTAGATGTCGGTGCTCATACTCTTTCACTGTAATATCCATGCTAGCTTATTTTCTTTTTTCCTGCTTTCTTCTTGTGTGTTTGTTAAACCTTAAGAAAAACCAAAAAAATTAATTAGTAGTAGTTTATTTTTCTACTGTAGTAGTAATAATTAAAAAGAAAACCCAAAAATATTTCCCATTCTTTTTTTGCTTGTTGGGAGCTTTCTTGTGTAAATAGTTTTATTTCTTTTAGTTTCTTTGGGGGTCAGTAGGAGAAGACCATAATTAAATTGTTGAAGTGGCTATTATATGCATTATTGTTGATTTAACCAAGAGCCCATATTGCCTTGTCTTCTCATGTTTATTGAATGCTCGCAGATTCCAGCTTAGTCCAATGCACGTGCACTCTTATTATTATTCACATCGTTCGGTCGTGCAAGTGAAAGGCAATTATGATGATATATGATGGACTGACTGAGATGAGAAAAGCTGGTATGAACTCGACCTCTTTTAATTTTGTAAATATGATGAGTCCCTCGTTCTTGATTCAGCTTATTATGAATAAACATGTTTGCAATGACAATTAGAGATCATAGTTGCTTGCGCCATGCTTGATTAGCTATGAGTTATAATGATTTACCTTGTGTGCCAACATGCTATTGAGATGACTATGATGTGGTATGATAGGGTGGTATCCTCCTTTGAATGATTTAAGTGACTTGACTTGGCACATGTTCACGCATGTAGTTGAAACAAATCAACGTAGCCTTCACGATATTTATGTTCATGTTGGATTATATCCTACTCATGCTTGCATCCAATGTTTATTAATTTTAATGCATGTACATGGCTGTTGTCGCTCTCTAGTTGGTCGCTTCCCAGTCTTTTGCTAGCCTTCACTTGTACTAAGCGGGAATTCTGCTTGTGCATCCAATCCCTTAAACCCCAAAGTTATTCCAGATGAGTCCACCGTACCTTCCTATATGCGGTATCTACCTGCCTTTCCAAGTAAATGTGTATGTGCCAAACTCTAAACCTTCAAATAAACATTCTGTTTTGTATGCTCGAATAGCTCATGTATCAACCAAGGCTGTCCTTATCTTCCGTGTTAGGCGGGTTATTCTCAAGAGGAGTGGACTCCGCTCCTCACTCACGAGAAAATGGCTGGTCACCGGGATGCCCAGTCCCATGCTTTATGCAAACTAAATCAAAATTAATTGCAAACAAAACTCCCCCTAGGACCTGATGTATGTTGGAGACACTCGTTGTTTCGAGCAAGTCATGGATTGATGCTTGTTGGTGGAGGGGGAGTATAAACTTTACCATTCTGTTTGGAAACCGCCTATAATGTGTTTAGCATGGAAGATATCGCCATATCTTAGTTGTTACATTGACAATGAAAGTATATCGCTCAAAATACAATTTATCTCTATTTCAAAACTGAGCTCTGGCACCTCTACAAATCCCTGCTTCCCTAGGCGAATGGCTTATCCATTTACTTTTATGTTGAGTCATCACCCTCTTATTAAAAAGCACTAGCTGGAGAGCACATCCGTCATTTGCATTCATCACTATTAATCTATGTTGGGTGTGACTATGATTGGATCTCTTTTACCATGAATTTCAATGTCTAGTCAGTCCTTGATCTTTAAAGGTGCTCTGCATTTATGTTTTGCAGTCTCAGAAAGGGCTAGCAAGATACCATCTTGTTATATCATATTATGATTGTTTTGAGAAAGTGTTGTCATCCGAGATTTATTATTATGACTTGCTAGTTGATTATGCTATTGATATGAGTAATTATGAGACCTGAGAATTATTGCAAATGTGGTAAGTTATGATCTCTGTTGAAAACTTGAATACTGGCTTGACATAGTTACAACAACAAGAGCAAACAGAGTTTGTAAAAGTTTTTCTTTCTTTCTTTCAGTTTGTCAACTGAATTGCTTGAGGACAAGCAAGGGTTTAAGCTTGGGGGAGTTGATACGTCTCTGTCGTATCTACTTTTCCAAACACTTTTGCCCTTGTTTTGGACTCTAACTTGTATGATTTGAATGGAACTAACCCGGACTGACGCTATTTTCAGCAGAATTGCCATGGTGTTGTTTTATGTGCAGAAAACAAATATTCTCGGAATGACCTCAAACTCCACGGAACATCTTAGAAAAACTAATAATAAATCCTCGCCAAAGATGAAGACCAGGGGGCCCACACCCTGTCCACGAGGGTGGGGGCGCCCCCCCTCTAAGGCGCGCCCCCCTACCTCGTGGGCCCCCTGGATGCCCTCCGACGCCAACTCCAACTCTATATATTTGCTTTAGGAGAGAGAAAAAATCAGAGAGAAGAAATCATCGCGTTTTACAATACGGAGCCGCCGCCAAGCCCTAAAACCTCTCGGGAGGGCTGATCTGGAGTCCGTTCGGGGCTCCGGATAGGGGGATTCATCGCCGTCGTCATCATCAACCATCCTCCATCACCAATTTCATGATGCTCACCGCCGTGCGTGAGTAATTCCATCGTAGGCTTGCTGGACGGTGATGGGTTGGATGAGATTTATCATGTAATCGAGTTAGTTTTGGTAGGGTTTGATCCCTAGTATCCACTATGTTCTGAGATCGATGTTGCTATGACTTTGCTATGCTTAATGCTTGTCACTAGGGCCCGAGTGGCATGATTTCAGATCTGAACCTATTATGTTTTCATGAATATATGTGAGTTCTTGATCCTATCTTGCAAGTCTATAGTCACCTACTATGTGTTATGATCCGGCAACCCCGAAGTGACAATAATCGGGACCACTCCCGGTGATGACCATAGTTTGAGGAGTTCATGTATTCACTATGTGCTAATGCTTTGTTCCAGTTCTCTATTATAAGGAGGCCTTAATATCCCTTAGTTTCCAATAGGACCCCGCTGCCACGGGAGGGTAGGACAAAAGATGTCATGCAAGTTCTTTTCCATAAGCACGTATGACTATATACAGAATGCATGCCTACATTACATTGATGAATTGGAGCTAGTTCTGTGTCACCCTATGTTATGACTGTTACATGATGAACCGCATCCGGCATAATTATCCATCACTGATCTGGTGCCTACGAGTTTTCCATATACTGGTTTACGCTTATTTGCTTTCCCGCTGCTACTGTTACAATCACTACAGAATACCAAAAACATTACTTTTGCTGTCTTTACTTCTGTTGCTGGTACCACCACTGTCATATTACT
>NW_021214941.1:0-1985 GCF_002162155.2 Triticum dicoccoides | reverse complement strand
CTCTTTTTTTTTCTCTTCTCTATTAAAGAGAGAGAGAGCAGAGATCCCAACTGGGCCTCCCTAGGCCACTCTCGCGCCAGCCCACCTAGGCCTCCTGCAGCGAGGCAAGCAGACCTCCCGCGCCGGCCCATAGGCCCAGCCGACCCCCACCAGTTCTAACCCTAGCCTCGACCGACCTCTCCCCTCGATCCCCTTCTTCTCCCACCAGCGCCGCCTACCCCCATCTTCCTCTCGCTCTACTCCCTCACCCTCTCCTCGTTTCCCTCCTCCGATAACGCATGCACCAGAGGGAGGGATCCGGATCCCAGCGAGCCACGCAACGCCTCCTTGCCCCGCGTCGGCCAGCGTGCCGACCGGCGGGCCCTTCCCTGATGTCGTGCCCGTTCCCCACCTCTGCCTCCGGCCGCCGCCAGTGAGCAGCTCCGCCGGAGCCATGGCCTTCATCAACACGCCGCCTTGCCTTTCCTCCATCAACCTCGCGCCCGTCTCCTCGGCCGGACGGCCACCTCGCCAGCGACCTTCACCACCGCCCCGACCTCTCCAGCGCCGCCGCGCCCCTCTGCTACCCCGTCCTTGTAGCGCTATGCTTCGCCACCAGAGCCCTTCTCCCGTGCGCCGTCGCTGTCCAAGATCAGCAGGTCACCGCAGCGCCAACCTGCCTCCCCCTCCGCGTTCTGCGCGTCCTAGACCTCCCCTGCAAGCTCTCGCCGTCGCGCCGAGTCCCTGCTGCCGCCGCTACTTCGTTTCTGCACGAGGACGAGCCTCTGCTTTTTCCTCCCGCCGAGTTCGGGTGGCCCCTGTTCAAGCCGCCAAGACCACTTCGTGGTTTTCATCAAGTTCGGCCACCGCTGAACCTAGGGCTTTTTGCCTTGCTTGGATACGCAAGACCTTTCGGTATATTGCAAGTTGCATGCCACAATGACTTTGGATTCGACACAAATGTGCCAAGTTCCACTATCGTCGCTCGGTTTCGACAAGACAAGGTGTATCACGACGCCCGAAGACCCTGGATGCACCAAGTTCCTCTTCGGACGTGTACAACTACCATCCCGTGCAGGACGCCAAGTACCTCTCCGAAAAACGAACATGTACCACTACGTCTGGAGGCATCGGATCCGTCAAGTCCAACAACGACTGTGTACAACTATCGGCGACCCTGAACGACTATGAAATGTGAACCTCTACTTCCCCTCCAAAACATGTCTCACTACCGTTGCCGAGATCGCGAGAACCTCTACCGTCGACCCTAGAGCATGCGAGAACGACTACTTCCACTACCGCCGTCGCGAGAACGCCTACTTCCCTCTACGAACGAGAACCGTCCCCTTTGCACGCTCCGAAGTTATAACCCCGAGACGACGCCCGTGGACCGAATGCATGTGTTGTATGAGATGCATGTTTGGTTGTTGTATTCGCCCGTGAACCTTAGTTGTTCCTCCTCGTTGCCATGCCGTCGACACGTGGGAACCCGGTAACCGGGAGCACCCCACCGTTCTTCGCATGACACGCTCCCGTCACACGTGTTCTTTTCCACCGGCACCTCAATCGAGTTACCGGAACCGGAATGTTGCCGTGGCACCATTTTCGTTGTCGTTGCCGTGGCACCCATTTCGTTTCCGCCACGATGACTAATGCCTCATATCTTATCATGTCAACTTTTTCATAAAATTGCATAAACTTGCACATGTCATTCACATCATGATAATAACATTTAAATGTTTAAAAATTGTTGTTGCACCAAATTGATAAGTGCATATGGGGATTTACCGGAATTATTGTTTGTTGTTCCGGCCTCATTTAAACTTGCCTAGTTAGTTTGTTTTCATATGCTTCACCTCTTGCCATGTTAACCAACATTTAAATTTGTTGAGTACCTAACCGAGAGAGAACTAAATAATTGTTTTGGTGTTCCGTCAATATGCATCCCGATGCATATTGGGCTCCATTTAACTTGTAGTTTTGTTTGTGCATTTTGCCATGCCATG
>NW_021214940.1:0-1997 GCF_002162155.2 Triticum dicoccoides | reverse complement strand
GTCGGTGGCGGCGGCGACGGCAAGGTGGAGCAGGGGCGTCGGGCGGCGACGGCGACGAGGAGGAGCAGGGGGCGTCGGGGGTGAAGTGGGTGATTTGGTCGAAAACTGCTAAGTGCTGCTTATATAGGAAAGCCTTTAGTCCCGGTTGGTGGCACCAACCGGGACTAATGCACCCTTTAGTGTCGGTTGGTGCCACCAACCGGGATCAAAGGCCTCTTTTCAGCAGCCCAAAGGGCGGGAAGCGGCGGCCTTTGGTCCCGGTTGGTGGAACGAACCGGGACTAAAGGGGGGGCATTGGTCCCGGTTGGTGCCACGAACCGGTACCAAAGGGTGGCATTAGTCCCGGTTCGTGCCACCAACCAAGACCAATGGCCTTGCACAGCGGCGTGATGGTGGGAGTTTAGTCCCACCTCGCTAGTTGAGAGCGTCGAGCACCTGCTTATAAGCACTGCTGCCTCCTCTCTCTCTAACTCCTCTGAATTGCAGGCCTATGGGCCTAAACTGACACTACTTTGCCTGTGGGCCTGCTGGGCCTTCTGCGGGCCTGAATCCTGGCCCATGGTAGGGTTTCTAGTCGTATTCAGGCCGTGGGGGCCCTGTAGGAGGCACTTTTTTTGTTTTTTGTTTTCTTTACTTATTGTTGCTATTTTTATTTTTTTTCCAGTTTTTTTGTTTTGTTTTCTGCATTATTTTATTTCTTTTGTTTTTTGTTCCTTTTTCTTTTATTTTTAGGAATATTATAAACTTTCTGTTAGTGCCATTAGTTTTCAAATTTGAAAACACTTTTTTTGTTTTTTTGTTTTCTTTCTTGCTTTCTTTATTTTATTTTGTTTCTACTTAAACAAAATATTTATTGTTGCTATTTTTAATTTTTTTCCAGTTTTTTGTTTTGTTCTGTTCGTACGCGAGGGGGTCTATATAGGCACCTCATTGGTCCCGGTTGATGGCATGAACCAGGACTAAAGGGCAGCCTTTGGTCCTGGTTCAAGCCACCAATCAAGACCAATGGTGGTGGTCCAGGAGCAAGGCCCATCGGTCCCGGTTCGTCCCACCAACCGGGACCAAAAGATCCAGACGAACCGGGACCAATGGACCACGTGGCCCGACCGGCCGCCGGGGCTCACGAACCGGGTCCAATGCCCCCATGGGTCCCGGCTCTGGACTGAACCGGGACTAATGGGCTGAACCGGCCTGGACCTTTGCCCCCTTTTCTACTAGTGAACGAAGGTTCCAACAATACAAGGAATAAGTACTGCTTGATCATTTCTCCTTTGTGTTGCTGCTCCACCGATATACCATATTACATCTATGATTTTGATTGAGGTGCATGCATTGCCTTTCTGTCGTTTTGTCTCATGCTACCTGTAGCTCTTGAATGGTTATGTTCCACACTAAGCACTGGTGTCCTCGTGCTACTCAAAGTGCTATTGAATCGTCGTGTTCTCCATTGAGCATTGTTGCATTTGTGAGCTCTCACACTATGTACAACTAGTCATCAACCCGTGCCTCTGCACGGTCTAGTTTTTGGACAGTAGACTAATAAAAACAGATTTGGAAAATATTTTGTATATATGTATTACAAATAGATATAGTTGGCAACAAAGAAAGCACTCATATTTCCTTCTATATGTGACAAAATCGCATGCTAAAACCATAATATTTCCTTCTACATTCGCCAAAAGCATATGCTAAAGTGAAAAAGTTCAAATATCTTAGGCTTTTCAATATGTCCCTGCATTTGTTCACTTTCCTAGTAGGCACTGATTATATAAATAAGTTGCAAAGAATGCAACGCATTTTTATTAATGTCTATAATATTTATTTGGGAAACAAATACTCCGTCCTTGCCCACATATTAGACATCAACTTCACAGAAAAATACATATTTCACCATGGTTCTTCTACTGATATTTATTTCGTACTCCCTATATCCATGTTAATTGTCGCCGAAATGGACGCATCTAGATGTATTTTAGTTCTAGATACTTACGTTTGAG
>NW_021214939.1:0-1997 GCF_002162155.2 Triticum dicoccoides | reverse complement strand
GTCGGTGGCGGCGGCGACGGCAAGGTGGAGCAGGGGCGTCGGGCGGCGACGGCGACGAGGAGGAGCAGGGGGCGTCGGGGGTGAAGTGGGTGATTTGGTCGAAAACTGCTAAGTGCTGCTTATATAGGAAAGCCTTTAGTCCCGGTTGGTGGCACCAACCGGGACTAATGCACCCTTTAGTGTCGGTTGGTGCCACCAACCGGGATCAAAGGCCTCTTTTCAGCAGCCCAAAGGGCGGGAAGCGGCGGCCTTTGGTCCCGGTTGGTGGAACGAACCGGGACTAAAGGGGGGGCATTGGTCCCGGTTGGTGCCACGAACCGGTACCAAAGGGTGGCATTAGTCCCGGTTCGTGCCACCAACCAAGACCAATGGCCTTGCACAGCGGCGTGATGGTGGGAGTTTAGTCCCACCTCGCTAGTTGAGAGCGTCGAGCACCTGCTTATAAGCACTGCTGCCTCCTCTCTCTCTAACTCCTCTGAATTGCAGGCCTATGGGCCTAAACTGACACTACTTTGCCTGTGGGCCTGCTGGGCCTTCTGCGGGCCTGAATCCTGGCCCATGGTAGGGTTTCTAGTCGTATTCAGGCCGTGGGGGCCCTGTAGGAGGCACTTTTTTGTTTTTTGTTTTCTTTACTTATTGTTGCTATTTTTATTTTTTTTTCCAGTTTTTTTGTTTTGTTTTCTGCATTATTTTATTTCTTTTGTTTTTTGTTCCTTTTTCTTTTATTTTTAGGAATATTATAAACTTTCTGTTAGTGCCATTAGTTTTCAAATTTGAAAACACTTTTTTTGTTTTTTTGTTTTCTTTCTTTCTTTCTTTATTTTATTTTGTTTCTACTTAAACAAAATATTTATTGTTGCTATTTTTAATTTTTTTCCAGTTTTTTGTTTTGTTCTGTTCGTACGCGAGGGGGTCTATATAGGCACCTCATTGGTCCCGGTTGATGGCATGAACCAGGACTAAAGGGCAGCCTTTGGTCCTGGTTCAAGCCACCAATCAAGACCAATGGTGGTGGTCCAGGAGCAAGGCCCATCGGTCCCGGTTCGTCCCACCAACCGGGACCAAAAGATCCAGACGAACCGGGACCAATGGACCACGTGGCCCGACCGGCCGCCGGGGCTCACGAACCGGGTCCAATGCCCCCATGGGTCCCGGCTCTGGACTGAACCGGGACTAATGGGCTGAACCGGCCTGGACCTTTGCCCCCTTTTCTACTAGTGAACGAAGGTTCCAACAATACAAGGAATAAGTACTGCTTGATCATTTCTCCTTTGTGTTGCTGCTCCACCGATATACCATATTACATCTATGATTTTGATTGAGGTGCATGCATTGCCTTTCTGTCGTTTTGTCTCATGCTACCTGTAGCTCTTGAATGGTTATGTTCCACACTAAGCACTGGTGTCCTCGTGCTACTCAAAGTGCTATTGAATCGTCGTGTTCTCCATTGAGCATTGTTGCATTTGTGAGCTCTCACACTATGTACAACTAGTCATCAACCCGTGCCTCTGCACGGTCTAGTTTTTGGACAGTAGACTAATAAAAACAGATTTGGAAAATATTTTGTATATATGTATTACAAATAGATATAGTTGGCAACAAAGAAAGCACTCATATTTCCTTCTATATGTGACAAAATCGCATGCTAAAACCATAATATTTCCTTCTACATTCGCCAAAAGCATATGCTAAAGTGAAAAAGTTCAAATATCTTAGGCTTTTCAATATGTCCCTGCATTTGTTCACTTTCCTAGTAGGCACTGATTATATAAATAAGTTGCAAAGAATGCAACGCATTTTTATTAATGTCTATAATATTTATTTGGGAAACAAATACTCCGTCCTTGCCCACATATTAGACATCAACTTCACAGAAAAATACATATTTCACCATGGTTCTTCTACTGATATTTATTTCGTACTCCCTATATCCATGTTAATTGTCGCCGAAATGGACGCATCTAGATGTATTTTAGTTCTAGATACTTACGTTTGAG
>NW_021214938.1:0-1261 GCF_002162155.2 Triticum dicoccoides | reverse complement strand
AAATTGGGAGATGAATGGAAAACAGCATTCAAAACTAAGTTTGGATTATATGAGTGGTTAGTCATGCCTTTTGGGTTAACTAATGCACCTAGTACTTTCATGAGATTAATGAACGAAGTTTTACGTGCTTTCATTGGACGATTTGTGGTAGTTTACTTTGATGACATATTGATTTATAGCAGATCTTTGGAAGAACATTTGGAACATTTACGTGATGTTTTTATTGCTCTACGTGATGCACGTTTGTTTGGTAACCTTGGGAAGTGCACCTTTTGCACCGACCGAGTATCTTTTCTTGGCTATGTTGTTACTCCACAGGGAATTGAAGTTGATAAAGCCAAGATTGAAGCTATTGAGAGTTGGCCGCAACCCAAAACGGTCACACAAGTGAGGAGTTTTCTTAGCCTCGCTAGATTCTACAGGCGTTTTGTGAGAGATTTCAGCACCATTGCTGCACCTCTCAATGAGCTTACAAAGAAAGATGTGCCTTTTCTTTGGGGTACCGCACAGGAAGAAGCCTTCACGGTATTGAAAGATAAGTTGACACATGCTCCTTTACTCCAACTTCCTGATTTTAATAAGACTTTTGAGCTTGAATGTGATGCTAGTGGAATTGGATTAGGAGGTGTGTTATTACAAGATGGCAAACCTGTTGCATACTTTTCTGAAAAATTGAGTGGGCCTAGTCTGAATTCTTCTACTTATGATAAAGAATTATATGCTCTTGTTCGGACTTTAGAAACATGGCAACATTATTTATGGCCCAAAGAATCTGTTATACATTCTGATCATGAATCTTTGAAACATATTAAAAGTCAAGCTAAACTGAATCATAGACATGCTAAATGGGTTGAATTCATTGAGACTTTCCCTTATGTCATTAAACACAAGAAGGGAAAAGAAAATGTTATTGCTGATGCATTGTCTCGTCGCTATACTATGCTTTCACAACTTGACTTCAAAATATTTGGTTTGGAGACCATCAAAGATCAATATGTGCATGATGCTGATTTTAAAGATGTAATGCAGAATTGTAAAGAAGGAAGAATGTGGAACAAGTTTGTTGTTAACGATGGATTTGTGTTTCGTGCTAACAAGCTATGCATTCCAGCTAGCTCCGTTCGTCTTTTGTTGTTGCAGGAGGCACATGGAGGAGGATTAATGGGACACTTTGGCGTGAAGAAGATGGAGGACGTACTTGCTACACATTTCTTTTGGCCAAAGATGAGACGGGATGTTGAGCGTTTTATTGCTCGCTGCA
>NW_021214937.1:0-1350 GCF_002162155.2 Triticum dicoccoides | reverse complement strand
TGACAAGGTCACCTTTGCTGCATATCATCTTGAAGGCCCCGCCAGTCTATGGTGGGAGAATTATGGAGCTATGCGCCCAGCGGGCCATGTCACAACTTGGGCTGAGTTCAGCGAGGCTTTCCGTGAACATCACATTCCGGAGGGTCTCATGGACCGTAAACGTGAAGAATTTTGCAGTTTCACCCAAGGCCGACTTTCTGTGGATGCCTATAGCAGGGAGTTTGGTAATCTCGCCCGATATGCAACTGAGGAAGTGTCTACTGACGCCAAGAAGCAAGCAAGGTTCCGTAAGGGCCTTAGTCCTGAGCTTCGCCGTGACCTCCGTCTGCATGAGTGCACATCTTTTTCGAAACTTGTCAACAAAGCCATCAGTGCTGAAACTGGTCAGACTGACTATGACGCAACACGCAAGCATGGACGTGACATGGGTTCCTCATCCGGTGCTGGTCCTCAGAAGCGCCGCGTGTGGGTACCCAACACTGCCCTGCCACCCAGGTTCACACCGAGGCCATCTTTCCAGGCGCCTCGCCCTGTTCAACAGTCTGCTCCAGCCAAGCCCTATGGGGGTTCAACTAACAATGCTCCTCCACGTACCAGTTCCGTGACTTGTTTCAAGTGTGGGGAATCTGGTCACTATATGCGTGAATGCCCCCAGACCAACCCCAATCAATCTGCTAAAGCTGTTGGCCGTGGCAAGCCGGCAGGAAAAGTATTCCACGCCAAGCCGGTCACCGCTTCACGTGGCCATGTCAACTGTATCTGTGCCGAAGAAGCTCAAGAGGATCCCAACGTCGTTCTCGGTACGCTTCTTGTTAACTGCCACCCGGCATCTGTTCTTTTCGATACAGGAGCCTCTCATTCTTTTATATCCGAAAGTTATGCTCGTCTGCATAACGTTGCATTCTGTGACATGCCATCCACTATGGAAATCTCTACCCCTGGTTCTAGATGGCAGACCTCTAGGGTAAGTTATGGAAATGAGATCCAAGTCGACAGACTTGTTTTCCTCGCGTCTTTGATAGCCCTTAAATCTTCAGATATTAATATCATTCTGGGTATGGACTGGATGTCGGCTCATCATGCCCAAATCGATTGCTTCTCTAGGACTGTTCAACTCACCCATCCTTCAGGAAAGATAGTTAATGTCTTGACCCGAATAGCTAAGCGACAATTATATTCTCTTAACGCCAGCCCTTTGCCAGACCTTGAGGACGTTCCGGTAGTCCGTGACTTCCCGGATGTCTTTCCAGAGGAATTGCCAGGTGTTCCACCTGACAGGGATGTTGAGTTTGTAATAGACCTCATTCCAGGAACCGTTCCGATTGCTAGAAGACCTTATAAGATGGCACC
>NW_021214936.1:0-1934 GCF_002162155.2 Triticum dicoccoides | reverse complement strand
CAAGATTATCAAAAAGCTCTTCAATAATACAACTAGTCTTAAGAGGACTTTCAAATAAAGGCCTCATAGAGATACTTCTAGGGAGAAGACCAAAAGGATAAAAGTCAAGGGAAGATTCATTTATAAATTCATCAAAGAGAGGTGTTTCTTCCAAATTCTTTACAGTTTCAACCCCTTTGGCAATAGATGGATTACTTTTAGAACGGGGAGCCTTTGGTACGTGAACGAACTTAGGCTCCTTCTTTGCCGGAGTTTCTACCTTTTTGGTTTTGATTGAGGAGAAAGTAGTTCCTAGAGTATCAAAGATTTCCTCAATTTTGTCTATCCTAGAAGAGTCCAAGTTATGGGATTTGATGGTCTCCAAAGTTTTGAAAATTTTATGCATGGAGCTATCAAGCCTATTCAAATTCCCTTGGATCTTACGATCCAACTCATTTATCTTATTAATATTTGGCAACTCTAGCTCTATCTTTTCAAGTTTTTTCATAATGTGAGCTAGGGTGATGTCCTCTTGAATGCTAACAACAGGGGGATTCCCGACAAGATTTTCAATAATACTAAGAGACTCCCAAACTGGGGCCTCTAGGAAATTTCCATTGATAGCAGTATCTAGAATAAACCTATTCCAAGAAGTAATTCCAACATAAAAATTTCTAAGCAGGATAGTAGTAGATTGCTTCTTGGTGGCTCTTTTTTGAGAATCGTTAATTCTATACCAAGCATCTTTTAGACTTTCCCCACCTCTTTGTTCGAAGGTGAGAACTTCTGCCTCGCCAAAGACAAAAGGACCCGACATAATGACAACTAAAGAATGAGATAACTATTTTTGTGATTTTCTATAAAGGACACTAAAGCAAAAACTGAAAGGTAAACTAACAAGACTAAAAAGCAAAGGTAAAAGATAGCGTGCAACTCCCCTATCTCGAAGAGTGGAGTCCCCGGCAATGGCGCCAGAAATACTCTTGCTAGCTTCTCGCTCCTCGTTGGTTACCCCAAGTGGAAGGTTTGAGATGCAGTGTAGCGGTAGTTTTTCCCTTGGCAAAGATACCAAGGATCGATTTCCCCTGAGACTCCCAGTTTCAACAAGAAGGTGTCAACTGCTAACGGCGCCAGATATTAGCAATCAATGTGGACCTGCACACAGATACAAATAACTTTGCTCCCAACGAGTACAGAGAGGTTGTCAATCCCTCCGGCCTTGTCGTTTACAAAGGATCAAACGCAAGTGATAATAGTGATAGGTATTGCTGCAAATAGTAAGTAAAAGCGGAAAGTAAATAGCGGATGTGATCAATGATGGTAATATGGACCGGGGTCCCATGATGTTCACTAGTGATGTCTCTCTCCCAAAAGACGATAAAACAGCTATGTGAGGTAAACAAATTATAGCTGGGCAATTGATAGAATTATGTGCGCAAACCAATGCTAACTATATTGCAAGGAAGGTAGAGGTTCAAAGCATGGGCGGTACGCCAAGGTAAGTAGACCGAAATCCATCTGCATCTACTACTAATCATCCACCTTGAGATATCTATCCAGAACATCTCGCTGGTATTAAGTTGCGAGTCCCACCCATAGTGTAAACTCAAAGCAACAGACAACTGCATTAAAATAACTTTGCGTAAAGTAAACAATCCTTGCACCCGCGGGCACAAGCACCGTTGTTTTCCCCCTTGTGGCAACAGCACATCCCCTAGACTCATGTTTCTGTCACTCAAACTAGTCATCGAGGGGCATGAACCCACAATCAAGCATAACGTTCCCTCTTGGAGTCACTACCTACTACTTGGCCAAAGCAATAAACAGCAACGGAGAACATGCAAGAATTACTTACAAACATAAATATAAAAGTGGTAAATCAAATATATTACTCAAACACAATCTGAACATAATCTCACAATCCATCGGATCCCAGCAAACTCATCATAGCAACA
>NW_021214935.1:0-1080 GCF_002162155.2 Triticum dicoccoides | reverse complement strand
AGCAGGGAGTTTGGTAACCTCGCACGATATGCAACTGAGGAAGTTTCTACTGATGCCAAGAAGCAAGCAAGGTTCCGTAAGGGACTTAGTCCTGAGCTTCGCCGCGACCTCCGTCTGCATGAGTGCACATCTTTTCAGAAACTTGTTAACAAAGCCATCAGTGCTGAAACTGGTCAGACTGATTATGACGCAACACGCAAGCATGGCCGTGACATGGGTTCCTCATCCGGTGCTGGTCCTCAGAAGCGCCGCGTGTGGGTGCCCAACACCGCCCTGCCACCCAGGTTCACACCGAGGCCATCTTTCCAGGCGCCTCGCCCTGTTCAACAGTCTGCTCCAGCCAAGCCCTATGGGGGTCCAACCAACAATGCTCCTCCACGTACCAGTTCCGTGACTTGTTTCAAGTGTGGGGAATCTGGCCACTATATGCGTGAGTGTCCCCAGACCAACCCCAACCAATCTACTAAAGCTGTTGGCCGTGGCAAGCCGACAGGAAAAGTGTTCCACGCCAAGCCGGCCACCGCTACATGTGGCCATGTCAACTTTATCTCAGCCGAGGAAGCTCAAGAGGATCCCAACGTCGTTCTTGGTACGCTTCTTGTTAATTGCCACCCGGCATCTGTTCTTTTCGATACAGGAGCCTCTCATTCTTTTATATCCGAAAATTATGCTCGTTTGCATAACATCGCATTCTGTGACATGCCAACCTCTATGGTAATTCAAACTCCGGGATCCAAATGGCAAACTTCTAGAGTAAGCCATGGAAATGAAATCCAAGTCGACAGACTAGTTTTCCTCACATCTTTGATAGCCCTTAAATCTTCAGATATTAATATCATTTTGGGTATGGACTGGATGTCAGCTCATCAAGCCAAAATTGATTGCTTCTCTAGGACTGTTCAACTCACCCATCCTTCGGGGAAGATAGTCAATGTCTTGACCCGAATAGCCAAGCGACAGTTATATTCTCTTAACGCCAGCCCTTTGCCAGACCTTGAGGACGTTCCGGTAGTCCGTGACTTCCCGGATGTCTTCCCAGAGGAATTGCCAGGTGTTCCACCTGACAGGGATGTTGAGTTC
>NW_021214934.1:0-1257 GCF_002162155.2 Triticum dicoccoides | reverse complement strand
GACGAACTGTAGCAACGGTGCACAGTTAGGGGAGAACACTTCTTGAAATTTTATAAGGGATCATCTTATTTACTACCGTCGTCCTAAGTAAACAAGATGCATAATACATAATAAACATCACATGCAATTATATAGTTGTGACATGATATGGCCAATATCATATAGCTCCATTGATCTTCATCTTCGGGGCTCCATGATCATCTTGTCACCGGCTTGACACCATGATCTCCATCATCATGATCTCCATCATCGTGTCTTCATGAAGTTGTCACGCCAACGACTACTTCTACTTCTATGACTAACGTTTAGCAATAAAGTAAAGTAGTTTACATGGCGTTATTCAATGACACGCAGGTCATACAAAAAAATAATGACAACTCCTATGGCTCCTGCCGGTTGTCATACTCATCGACATGCAAGTCATGAATCCTATTACAAAGAACATGATCTCATACATCACAATTCATCATTCATCACAACCTCTGGCCATATCACATCACATGATCAATCGCTGCAAAAACAAGTTAGACGTCCTCTAATTGTTGTTGCATCTTTTACGTGGCTGCAATTGGGTTCTAGCAAGAACGTTTTCTTACCTACGAATCACCACAACGTGATTTTGTCAACTTCTATTTACCCTTCATAAGGGCCCTGTTCATCGATTCCGCTCCAACTAAGGTGGGAGAGACAGACACCCGCCAGCCACCTTATGCAACTAGTGCATGTCAATCGGTGGAAACGGTCTCACGTAAGCGTACGTGTAAGGTTGGTCCGGGCCGCTTCATCCCACAATACCGTTGAGCAAGAAAAGACTAGCAGAGGCAAGTAAGATGACAAAATCCACGCCCACAACAAAGTTGTGTTCTACTCGTGCAAAGAGAACTACGCATAGACCTAGCTCATGATGCCACTGTTGGGGAACGTTGCAGAAAATTAAAATTTTTCCTACGGTTTCACCAAGATCCATCTATGAGTTCATCTAAGCAACGAGTCTAGGGAGAGAGTTTGCATCTACATACCACTTGTAGATCGCGTGCGGAAGCTTGCAAGGTGATGATGTAGTCGTACTCGACGTGATCCAAATCACCGATGACCTGCGCCGAACGGACGGCACCTCCGCGTTCAACACACGTACGGAACAGCCACGTCTCCTCCTTCTTGATCCAGCAAGGAAGGGAGGAGAGGTTGAGGGAGATGGCACCAGCAGCAGCACGACGGCGTGGTGTTGATGGAGCTGCAGTACTCCGGCAGAGCTTC
>NW_021214933.1:0-1242 GCF_002162155.2 Triticum dicoccoides | reverse complement strand
CAAGTTCACCAAGTGGATCGAGGCTAAACCAATCAAGAGCCTTGACACCGGTACTGCTGTTAGCTTCATCAGGGAACTAATATTCAGATATGGAGTCCCGCACAGCATCATTACGGATAATGGGTCGAACTTTGACTCAGAGGAATTCAGAGCTTTCTGCGACTCCCAGGGCACACGGGTCGACTACGCTTCAGTCGCCCATCCGCAGTCGAATGGACAAGCAGAACGAGCTAATGGACTGATTCTTAAGGGATTGAAGCCTCGACTGATGCGTGATCTCAAACACGCGGCTGGAGCTTGGGTCGATGAACTTCCCTCTGTACTCTGGGGACTGCGGACCACACCTAATCGGTCGACCGGAAGAACTCCATTCTTCTTGGTCTACGGAGCCGAAGCGGTCTTACCAAGTGATCTTCTGCATAATGCTCCCCGAGTCGAAATCTACAACGAAGCAGAAGCTGAACAAGCGCGGCAGGACGCAGTCGACCTTTTAGAGGAAGAATGGGAGATGGCTCTGATCCGGTCGACCATCTACCAACAAGATCTGCGCCGTTTCCACGCCCGAAATGTGAGAGGTCAAGCCTTCCAGGAAGGAGATTTGGTTCTCCGAGTGGATCAGCACAAACCACACAAGCTTGCTCCTTCTTGGGAAGGCCCCTTCATAGTCACCAAGGTCCTCCACAATGGGGCGTACCGTCTTTACAACGTCGAGCATAATTTCGACGAGCCCCGAGCTTGGAACGCGGAGCTACTCCGCCCATTCTACACTTAAGTTTTATCATTCGGATGAGTTGCAATAAAGTACTTTTGTAGTTCATGGACCTCAAAATAATAGTGTCATAGTTCCTCCATAATATCTGTCACTTTTTATTTTTGTCCAATGAAATTCCCCTCAGTGGGTGACTTAGCTGCGAATCCGTTTCGCCTAAGTTATAAAAATCCTACCGAGTGGTAAGCCAGCCTTCCACTCGGAGGCTTAGCTGCAGCCTCGTGCTCGCCTAAGTTATAAAAATCCTACCGAGTGGTAAGCCAGCCTTCCACTCGGAGGCTTAGCTGCAGCCTCGTGCTCGCCTAAGTTATAAAAATCCTACCGAGTGAAGAGCAACCCTCTCACTCGGGGGCTTAGCTGCAGTCCAAGCACTCGCCTAAGTTATAAAAATCCTACCGAGTGGTAAGCCAGCCTTCCACTCGGGGGCTTAGCTGCAGTCCAAGCACTCGCCTAAGTTATAAAAATCCTACCGA
>NW_021214932.1:0-2903 GCF_002162155.2 Triticum dicoccoides | reverse complement strand
AACGCATAAACTAGGGTTTAAGATTTTGTCACTCTAGCAACCCATCATCTACTTATTACTTCCCTATGCCTTCCTCTAGGCCCAAATAATGGTGAAGTGTCATGTAGTCGACGTTCATATAACACCGCTAGAGGAAAAGACAACATACATCCCATCAAAATATCGAACGAATACCAAATTCACATGACTACTAATAGCAAGACTTCTCCCATGTCCTCAGGAACAAACATAACTACTCACAAAGCGTATTCATGTTCATAATCAGAGGAATAATAATATGCATAAAGGATCTGAACATATGATCTTCCACCAAGTAAACCAATTAGTATCAACTACAAGGAGTAATCAACACTACTAGCAACCCACAGGTACCAATTTGTGGTTGTCGGCGTTCTGGGACGGGGGTCCCCAGACTTGCCTGCTTGCAGCCTGCGGCGTGGCTCAAGGGGCAGCCCAGCACGGCCCACCTTCATCAGCATGAGCTCAAGACCCTCGCGAGGGGCCAAGCCTCGCGGAGTGGGCGACAGGAGGCTTCCTCAGGCGCGGCCTCGTCAGGCTGGCTCGCGAGGAGGCGGAGAGAACAAGGCGGGGTACCTCGCGAGGTGCCCATGATGCAAGCCATGACGACCAAGGGCGCCAGGCGGGCGCCAGTCCGTGCAGTGTCCTTATTTCCTCTTTGGTGCAAAGGGAGCAAGCACAGGCGAGAGCATCAAGCAAAGGCATCCATTTCGGTGCAACAAGACGAAGACCAGCAGAACGGCAGGATGGAGGTCATCGTGGAGCCCAAGCCGGCGTCACCACCAGAGCCTTTGGCAGGCGAGGAACAACTTTAGTCAGGATAAGTGTACTGGATGTTCCCCTTCAAAATGGCCAGTTGTTGGTGCCCTTCCCGCTCAATATTTGGGAAGAGGCCCAGAGCCTTTGCCTATAAATAGGACTAGCCACCACAAGACAGAGGCATCGGATCTTCACCTGGAAAATAGTAGAGACAGCAACCGAACTCCCCCGGGTAGGGAAAAATTGGTTTTATGCTAAAACTGTAACCATAGGGCTTTCCACCAGCCATATATGCATGTAGTATAGCATTATTCTGTTCATTACTCTCTATGTGTTACATTGCCAGCATATTCCATGTGCTGGCCCGTTTTCGGGCTGCAACGTTCATGTTGCAGACTTTTCGACGACGAGTAAGGTGCCTTAGGTTGTTATCTTATACTCAGTGATGTCGTTGGAGTTGATGGACTCGCTTATCTTCCAAGCCTTCTGCGGTTATCATTATTAGATGGCCTTAAGCCATATTTATTGTAATAAGTTCTCTTTTGAGACATTGGATGTAATAAGTGCGTGATTGCCACTCTGTTATAAATCCTTCAAGTACTATGCGTGTCAGCATTACCGATCCAGGGATGACACTGATGCATAGAGATCAGACTTTTTGAGGTCTGGTCGCTACATGGTACCACTTGAGCTCCTCTTCTCTTAGAAGTCGAGATATCTGTGCATTTGATTGACTCTTGATTTCAATTTCATGTTCAGATAGTGGTCAATCTGGCTTCTAAATCATTTCTAATGAGCGTGAGATCATTCTTCTCTTTTGAAGATACCCGCAGTGTGCCTAGACCAACCACCAAGGAATTTATGGTAATGCACATATGAAAACCATAGGGAATTTAGTTTCCCATTCAGTATCCTCTAACACACGATCTATTTCTCGTATGTCAGTTCAAGAATACTGTTCGCCCAAGTGGGCTGTCTTCCAATCATGGAAACCTCTTGTAAATCAAGACCATCCATACAATTTTGAATAGGAAAGGACAATGATTATAAAACCTACCATGACACTTTTTGGTTTGGCAAGTTAAAATCACCACCTATCAGAATAGGATAGGGATTAACTTTTGCCAGATTAACAAGCTCACGATGAAAGTCGGCCTTGAATTCATCATGGGCTACACCATACACGGCGACAAGAGTCCATGTGAAGTTGTCAACTTTGTTACGGATATGGAATTTAATATGATACTCGCCATCCAACCCCCATAACGACCCCTAGGCGAATGTGAAATCTAGGTAAAGTCCGCCAGAAAGACGGTTAAGAAGACTTACCAAGAAATCATGTCTACCCATTTCTAAAATAGCCAAAAAAATCAATATTATGCCCCCTATTACAATCTACAATGAATAAAAGTTTAGCCAAGTCACCAAGACCTCTGCTATTATAGAACATGCCATTCATTTGGAAACAATGGGAAATTTAGACATTTTAGTTCTCTTAAATGAATTTTGACCCTTTTTCGAATGGGTGGCTTTAGATTCACGTTTGGATGTTCTAAGTTCATGCAATGAACTAAGCCCAGGTTCATCCAAGCCCATGTTTGAAACCTCTCTCACTACATCTGCCAGGAGGTGACCAATACTATAGAGTGCAACTCCTCCTAATCTAGATGAGTGGGGACAAGTTTGGTAGAAACCAATGGAGTAAGCTTTAACAGTTCATACTCCATGTATCTCAAAGCATTAGCCAAAACAGAAATATACTTCTCATTACTACCTAAACTAACACCAATGTTATTTAGGTTTGAAGCAATTGTAGTAGCAGAGAAAGCTAATAAGGATTTGGATGACGAGATTGTACATGTATTGTCGAGGTTAGGCACCATTTTATGACACATTACCTCGGCTAATGAATCCTCATCCATGTTCATCTGTCCATCCTTACCAACCATATGTCGAATACTACGACAAGAGGGAGTCATCTCCATAGATGCATCTTGCACATGCTTATCTATTGGGGGAGGGGATGAAGTTGGTGTAGAAACCCCCTCCCCAATAGCCCCAGATGAAGTCGTGCATGAAGAAGAAGATGACGATGTCCATGTAGAAAGGGTCGCAGACGTCGAGTG
>NW_021214931.1:0-977 GCF_002162155.2 Triticum dicoccoides | reverse complement strand
TTCCGGTAACCCCCCGGTACTCCGGTAAAATCCCGATTTCACCCGGAACGATTCCGATATCCAAATATAGGCTTCCAATATATCGATCTTTATGTCTCGACCATTTCGAGACTCCTCGTCATGTCCATGATCACATCCGGGACTCCGAACAACCTTCGGTACATCAAAATACATAAACTCATAATGAAACTGTCATCGTAATGTTAAGCGTGCGGACCCTACGGTTCGAGAACAATGTAGACATGACCGAGACACGTCTCCGGTCAATAACCAATAGCGGAACCTCAATGCTCATATTGGTTCCTACATATTCTACGAAGATCTTTATTGGTCAGACCGCATAACAACATACGTTGTTCCCTTTGTCATCGATATGTTACTTGCCCGAGATTCGATCGTCGGTATCTCAATACCTAGTTCAATCTCGTTACCGGCAAGTCTCTTTACTCGTTTCGTAATACATCATCTCACAACTAACTCATTAGTTGAAATGCTTGCAAGGCTTGTGTGATGTGCATTACCAAGAGGGCCCAGAGATACCTCTTCGACAATCGGAGTGACAAATCCTAGTCTCGAAATACGCCAACCCAACATGTACCTTTGGAGACACCTGTAGAGCACCTTTATAATCACCCAGTTACGTTGTGACGTTTGGTAGCACACAAAGTGTTCCTCCGGCAAACGGGAGTTGCATAATCTCATAGTCATAGGAACATGTATAAGTCATGAAGAAAGCAATAGCAACATACTAAACGATCGGGTGCTAAGCTAATGGAATGGGTCATGTCAATTAGATCATTCAACTAATGATGTGATCCCGTTAATCAAATAACAACTCTTTGTCCATGGTTAGGAAACATAACCATCTTTGATTAACGAGCTAGTCAAGTAGAGGCATACTAGTGACACTCTGTTTGTCTATGTATTCACACATGTATTATGTTTCCGGTTAATACAATTCTAGCATGAATAATAAA
>NW_021214930.1:0-1029 GCF_002162155.2 Triticum dicoccoides | reverse complement strand
TGCACGCTCGCCGAGGTTCGCCGCCGCCTCGAAATCCGTGCCCGGTTTTTTTAGAAAACCGATCGCTTTTCCGTCAGTTTTTTTAGTTTCGGTTTTTTTAAATAGATCGGTTTTACGATTTATTTAAATAGCAAGTGTTCGTCCGTTCGTTCGTTCTAGCGAACGTTCGTCGTTTTTCTTTTTCTCGGATTAAATCTGCGATTTTTCTGATCGCGATTCTTGATCCGATTTTCGTTTTAGTGTAACTTTTCGCTCGTTTATCGGAATCAGGCGATTCAAGCGCCTGGAGTTTCATCTCGAAACTCTCTATCTGTTTAACCAACTTAAACCAGATTTTGCTACTATAAAATTTGCCCTAGATCCAGATTAGTAGAACGAAGTTGTTTTCTTTCGCCGTTTGACTTTCGTTGCTTCGTTCGATTTGATTCTTTTTGCCAACCGGAGTTTTTAAGTTGAACCTTCTGGTTAGATCTCTTACTTGAGTTTTACCCGTGCATTAGATGAGTACTTATTGTATGCTTGTTTGTTTGTCTGCGATAGAATACCCGGAGTGCGCCGCTTGTTACTTCGAATCTCTAGGTTTCCTGGATCATCAGCAAGGCAAGTAACACTTTGATCATACCTTTCCTACTACCCAGTTTTATTGCATTAAATCAATTCTCACACATTGCATGATTAGGATCTAATTAAATTGTGGGATGGGAAGTAGTTCAGGTAGTACCTATTACCTATTTATTATCAAACCTTTGGGAGTTACTTCTACGTTTGCTTATTATGCCATGCTATGCTAGTAGACGTGGATTGGGTGAGTGATATCCATGACAGATGTGAGTTTGGTTAATTAATGGTTTATCTAAGGTGGCAACTTAAACACACATCTGGGTGGATTGAGGCACCTGGATATTCTAGGACTTGTCTGTTTTCTTTTGGACCGCCACCCAGGCTCAAAGGGATCATGAGACTATTCATACTAGAAACTTCCGTGTGCAGCCACAAGCTATTATGGGCTCTAGCATAGTTGACTAAGTC
>NW_021214929.1:0-2376 GCF_002162155.2 Triticum dicoccoides | reverse complement strand
TTTTTTTAAAACTCTATCAAGCTTAGCCTTCTGCCCTAGCTATCTGCATGTCATCATCTTGTGTGATCTCCTGGTAATTCCCCCTCATCACATGATTATGAAAAGTAGTCATGTTAGCTAAGTAAATATATCGAGCCAAAACGTATTACACAGATGAAAATTAGTCATGTCAGCTCGTTGGATCTATCGCGTTTTATCAGGCATCATGTTTTTCTATTTTGTTTTACAAACCCGTCATTTTTTATTATACGTATAGTTAACTTTTTCTGTACTCACCATGATGTCAGGCACGGCCCATCTAACCACATGAGGGGCCCCACAGGCGGCCTATCGTGCCGGCAGCGCTACACAAGCCCATTTTGCCAGGTTCACATCAATCTTTCCCCTTTTCTCGTTTCCCTTCCAAATCCCTAGCCATCTCTCTCAATTTGCACCTCCAAATCTCGATGGCTAAAGCATGACAGTGATCTGGGCGTCGAGCGGCGGCGGCTACAGCAAGAAGAGCGGTGGCAACCGCAAGTTAGGTCGAACCCTGGGTCCTGGAAGCAGGTGGGGCGAATTCGGTGGAACAGGAGGCAGCGGCGGCGGATCGAGTGGAAAAGGGGACGTGGGTTTCGTGGGCGGCGGCGGGCCAGGAGAACCCACAGCTAGGGTTTCTACAGTGCTTCACTTTGGTGGCAAAAAGGTAAGTTCTTTACCGTTGTTCTTTACATCCCAGCATTGTCGCCTACAATTCAAGACATGTGGCGCTGACAAGCTCCATCTATTTGGTCATCAGGAAACTCCTGGTGATCGTGTCTGCATAGAAGCAGACAATTTTGGCAGCGCATTAGTGGGATGTGTGTTTGAGGTTAGTCTACTGAGCATGATCTTCAAACTAGTATTGCTATTGCGGTCAAGCTGCAAAAAAGTTCAGTGTTTAACGCTTGTAGTGACAAGTTCAGTTATAAATTGACTTGAATTGCTCATGATTTATTTAGGATGATATCATTTCTGAGTATGTTGAATGGGTTGATGGGCAGTGGGATAGCAACGCAAAGTCAGTCATTAAGTATCTTGCCATGAAGAACAAGAAACTGGAGACTAAGATTACAGAATATGAAGCTGAAATTAAAAGGAATGAGAAAGAAAAGAGGGTAATGGTTAAGATGCACAAGGAAATATTGCACTATAGGGATAGGATTTTAGGATTTGGAGGTCTTCTGTATCTTGGCGTGCTTGCCATTATGATTGTTGTCATAGTTAGCAAGTAGATTGTTCATAAAGTTATTGACATCATTGTAATTGACATGATGAAATGCTGATGAATTATTTTCCATTCAGTTTATGGGCAAAGTGTAACAGAGAGTGCAGCAGAAATAACATGGGGCCATCATGATTGGTAGACGATGCACTTTGGCATGTTCTACATCTGGCAGACAATGCACTTTTGTCATGTTCTATATTTGGTAAGTGATGCACATGGGAAGATCACCAAGCAACACTACTGATTTGTGCAGCAACCCAGTTTGTTGTCTTGTTGCAACATAGGAGAAACATCTAGCAGCACCTACACCTTTGATGCAACACTGAAGCAAAGCATATTCTGAAATTTAACTGAACTTGACACTTAGGGTGAGCAGTAGATATTCAGTTCTTCAGCCACAAAGAACCCGACCAAACCGTACTGATTGCATAACTTATATGCTTACATATAAAAGCATACCTAACCTACATCAAACCCAAAATAGTGTTAACTTATATGCTGAAACATATAACAACATACCTACCTTAAGATAACCAGCAGCTTCCTCCTCCTTCAGCAACTCTGCCCATCTTCACTTCTTCAAAAATTTGAGGCGGCGTGAGCGGCGCACCACACACGGAGAAGCCTTCTTCTTGACCGCCGTCCTGTTGGACAGCTGCGCCACCAGATCCTGAGCCACCTGATCCTGAGCCACCTCCTCTTCTTCCACCTTCACTATGTCAGGGTGGAGGGGAAGGAGCTCGACGTCGATGAGCATTGTCTTGCCACCCTCGACGGCGACCGGCGGTACCATATGCATGGTGTCCTGCTCGCCCTCCTCATATTCATCATGGATGACCGGTACCTCGTCCATGTCGTCCTCCACGACGTCAGAGCCCAACGGCAGGACTGGGTTCGGTACGTGGCGGACCTGGTAGTCTAGGCTGGCAGGCGCAGGGAGAGCAAGCTCGACGTCGACGTGCTCCACCCTCGACGCGACGCCTGCTGGATCTGGCCGCAACGTCATGGTGGTGGAGCGGTACATCCACCACCTTGCGCACTGAACAGGGGAGTCGCTCAGTGTGGCGTCTCGCATTGCCCGGACGAGGAGGAGAGCCGGCGGGACGCCGTGGCTGTAGGGGAAGGCGCGC
>NW_021214928.1:0-1615 GCF_002162155.2 Triticum dicoccoides | reverse complement strand
CTACAGCCCGGTTTACCGGAGTCCTGCTAGCCCAGTGCTACAGCCCGGACCCACTTGCTGATGACCGACACGTTCGAAGCTGGGTCATGGATGCCTGTCCCTGTAAGTCTGTGCCACTTTGGGTTTACGACTAGTCATGTCAGCCCGGGCTCTTTATCATATGGATGCTAGCGACACTATCATATACGTGAGCCAAAAGGCGCAAACGGTCCCGGGCAAAGGTAAGGCGACACCCGTGGGGATACCGTGCATGAGGCCGCAAAGTGATATGAGGTGTTACCGGCTAGATCGATGTGACATCGAGTCGGGGTCCTGACAGCGTTGGCATCAGAGCCGGACTGCCTGTAGGTTCTCCAAGCCAAACTGGTCGATGTTGAGTCTAGAAATTCTTTAGTTATATGTAGGGGAATTGTTTGTGGGATGGGACGTAAGGCTCTTTTACTCCTTTATCTTATGACATTCTGATCTGAGTCAGTCCATTCTTCCACCGGGGGTTAAGGAATTAGGACCTATTCTCTCTATCAGGATCACGTGTTACTAATCAGTAGTACCTTATAAGTTTGATGGATACAAGCCTAGTTCAGTTCTACTACCACATTATGTTGTTAGAATGGATTCAGAACCTTGTTATGATGATGATGAGTGTGTATGTAATCCTTTGTCAAATGTCTCAAAATCCTTCTTGAGCATTTACAGCTGTTATGCTGCCGAAATTTTGCTTGAAATTCTAATGCCCTTGCATTATGATTGTGCTTTCAGATGGCCACGCGCGACCTCAATCAAGTGGTTCGCCTGACTCGATGCCTAGATGTACCCGGCCATACTGCCAAGTTGGTCAGGGTAATGACTGAGGCTGGATACCGCTGGTATCCTGAGTACACGGTCGAAGAGCAATTCCGAGACTTTAATCAAAGCCAGTATCTCTGCACTGTCAGGATATTTCCATCTTATCCTGGATCCACCGAGCCTCTTCACTGCTCTTATGGACTCGGGGTTACCATTGAGATGGATGTGCAGGACGCCGCCTACTCTATGATGACCATTATGCGAGTCAGATCTGGTCTATTTCGGGACTCTGATTTCCGGTATATGCCAGGATCACTTCCGGGAGCACAAGGGTATCTCCAGGCTATCTATGCTGACCCCACTCAAGAGGATTCACGGACTCGCACCACTGCTGAGATGCTCGAGGATAAGGACCGTGAAAATCGGGCCTTGAGGTTAGAGCTCTTCAATACCCGTGCTGACCACTGGGCCACTTTGACTCGGTTCGCACCGGCGGTGCAAGCTGGATATTCAGATATGCGCGATCTCTATCCTGTGAGGTCCGCTCTGCCAGACGTGATGGTTTGGCGTGATGTAGGAGGCATCACCCCACCTCGCGGTCCCCGCAGGCCACCGTTTGTTGGTCCAAGGCCTCATCCTAGCCCCTATGGTCCACAAGCTTCGCGAGATCGTCTGTTTCCGGATGATCATGTTGAGCTTCCAGGCTATGGAGGTGACTTCTACGAGGACTACTACGGATCGGTCTGAGTTAGTGGTAGTATCACTAGTTCGCACTAGCTGTGTCGTCTATCGTCCCGCGTGACTCGTGGGATATGACCTAGTTTGTACT
>NW_021214927.1:0-1099 GCF_002162155.2 Triticum dicoccoides | reverse complement strand
TGGAGTGCTCTAGGTTGACTCAATCGAGCTCAACTTTTGCTTCGTTGTTAATCTGGGCAGATCGTCAACTTGTTTGCGATTTCGCCGATGCTACCGTTAGTGTTCCATGCATGCTATGCCTTCGTTCTTGCCATGTGTAGCTAGCACTTTGTGCCTTCTTGCTGGTTATATGCTTTCCTTGCCATGACTTGCACCGTAGTGAGTGCATCGAGCTCGTTTACATGCCTTCGTGAGTTAAATTTCAGCTTGTCTCAGTTTTCACTAAGTCTGAAAACTGATTGTGTTCGAGCGATGTTCGTGAGCTCGGTAGAGTATTTTGTGAACCCTTTTGGCCCCAGGTCACTTTGGGTGTTTTGTTAAGCTTGATGAGTAGCTCCATGCCATGTTCTTACTTGTCATGTTCAGGTTTTCTATCATGTTGTTTTGCTGCTCCGAAGAGAGCATCGTGATCTGAAATTTCAGACTAGTGTTAATTTCACTAAGTCTGAAATCTGTTTTGCATTTGCGTTTTAGCCATGCTTGTTTGAACCTCTTAATGGATGAATTTGCCTATGGCTCAGTGCTAGTGTTTTGTCAACCATCTTGTGTACATCGCTGCCCTGTATGTTGTTTTCATGTTTGGTGGCTGTAGCATGTTCATTTCGTTGCATTTAGATGCCTACTTGCTGTAAATCGCAGACCGGTGTCATATCTTAAAACGCTTGCCATTTCTAAACCGTAGCTCCGATTCCTATGATCTTTACATCGTTTTCAAGCGATTTCATCCCCTCTATCCAGTGGCACACTTGGTTTTCCAAGTTGATGCCAGGTTCATGCATTTCCTGTCATGTCTTGCATTTTGCATCCCGCATCGCATCCCGCATAGCATATCGTCATTTCATCATATTGCTTGGTCTTGCCCGTGGTTGATTGTATCCTTGTTGCTTGTTTGTCTTGTTGGGTAGAGCCGGGAGACGAGTTCGCTACCGAGGAGCCCATTGAGTTTGCTTGTGAGGATCCAGTCAACTCTGACAACTGTGCAGGCAAGATGATCATACCCTCGAAATCACTACTATCTTTGCTATGCTAGTTTGCTCGCTCTTTTGCTTTGCCAATGCTA
>NW_021214926.1:0-512 GCF_002162155.2 Triticum dicoccoides | reverse complement strand
GCCTCTTCTCACTATATTATTGGTTCTTGTTTGGTTCTTATCTTTGTGAGTTTCGGAGCTTATGGTCATCTTGGTGACAATCTCGAGTTCATTGAAAACGGAGTTCACTCACATCTTCTATGATGTTTTCGATGTTGGAGGTTATGCCGGTTCTTCTCAGTTGCAGGTTTCACTCCTCTATTTGTTGGCATACCTCCCCTGCCTCTTCTTACTATATTATTGGTTCTTGTTTGGTTCTTCTCTTTGTGAGTTTTGGAGCTTATGGTCATCTTGGTGACAAGCTCAAGTTCATCGAAAACGTAGTTCACTTGCATCTTCTATGACGTTTTCGATGTTGGAGGTTATGTCGGTTCTTCTTAGTTGGAGGTTTCACTCATCTATTTGTTGCCATACCTCCCCTGCCTCTTCTTACTATATTATTGGTTCTTGTTTGGTTCTTGTCTTTGTGAGTTTTGAAGCTTATGGTCTTCATGGTGACAAGCTCGAGATCATCGAAAACGGAGTTCACTCGC
>NW_021214925.1:0-1592 GCF_002162155.2 Triticum dicoccoides | reverse complement strand
GGTCACACCAGCATCGAAGGCATCAAAAGAAAGTTGAGTATGGGCAAGGCCTCGGAATTCGTCATAGACAATGAAGGAATATTATGGTATGGAGAAAGGCTCTGCGTGCCAAACATAGAAGACCTTAAACAGCAAATTTTAGCTGAAGCCCACACCGCCCCGTACTCGATCCACCCTGGAGGAACCAAAATGTATAAAGATATTCAGGAAAGATTTTGGTGGCACGGTATGAAGAGGGACATAGCCACCTTCATTGCATGTTGCGACTCATGTCAACGCATAAAAGCTGAGCATCAGAGACCAGCCGGACTACTGCAACCGAACAAAATACCTGAGTGGAAATGGGATGAAATAGGGATGGATTTCATTGTCGGACTACCTCGGTCACGACACGGGAATGATGCCATATGGGTCATCACAGACAGGTTAACCAAAGTGGCACACTTTATTCCAATAAAGACGACCCACACCACTCAGAGGCTTGCCAGGATTTATCTTTCCCGCATAGTTTGTCTGCACGGTGTCTCAAAGACTATAATATCCGACAGAGGCACTCAGTTCGTCTCAAGATTTTGGGAGCATTTACAACAGGCTCTGGGAACCCAACTAGCCTTCAGTACCGCATACCACCCACAAACTGATGGACAAACAGAACGCGTAAACCAGGTTTTAGAAGACATGCTGAGAGCATGTGTCCTCACATATGGAACCGGTTGGGAAGAAAGCCTGCCATACGCCGAGTTCGCGTACAACAATAGCTACCAGGCCAGCCTACAAATGGCACCATTTGAGGCTTTATACGGACGAAGATGTCGTACCCCATTAAATTGGTCAGAGACCGGAGACAGCCGCATCTTCGGACCAGACATGCTCAGAGAAGCCGAGGAAAAGGTCAAGCTAATCAGAGACCGACTTAAGACCGCTGAAAGTCGACAGAAGAGTTATTAGGATCAGAAACATCGTAGGGTCAGCTTCGAACCCGGTGAGTTCGTATACCTGAGAGTATCCCCTATGAGAGGACTGCAACGGTTTAAGATTAAAGGAAAGTTAGCACCAAGATTCATTGGACCATTCTGCATAGTGGCACGAAGAGGCATTGTAGCCTACCAGCTAGACTTACCCGAGGAATTATCCGATGTCCACGACGTGTTCCATGTCTCGCAATTGAGGAAATGCGTAAGCAACCCAGAGAAACAAGTATCCCATGAAAACATTGACGTGCAGCCAGACCTCACTTATCGGGAACGTCCCGTAAGAATATTAGAGGAGTCTGAAAGGAGGACCCGACAGAAGACCATCAAGTTTTTCAAAGTCCAGTGGAGCAATCACACCGATAGTGAAGCAACTTGGGAAAGAGAGGATTTTCTTCGGACAGAGCATCCACACTTATTTAAGGATCAACTGAAATCTCGGGGACGAGATTTTTCCTAAGGGGGTAGGTGTTGTGACACTCCAAAATTTTAATTTGGTTTTCATCAAAAACTTTGTTGGATTTTAAAAGAGGGCATTTAAAATTTCTTTTCCAGAAATCCTTCCTCTTAAAAACTTCCTTTGCTTTGGCAAGGATTTTATTTTTCTTCAAACTTTGGTGT
>NW_021214924.1:0-2258 GCF_002162155.2 Triticum dicoccoides | reverse complement strand
ACATAGAAGCATACAAGTGTGCTTTGAGCATGATGCATGCGCTTCCATTTTAATTTAAATTGAACATGATTTTGATATCCTAATTGTAGGAATTGAGATATATTATATGGAAATACATGTAATTTATTCATTAACATTAGTTTATAGTTATGTAGGTTAAGTTTTAGATGTTTTTTGCATATTTATAGGTGAATACCATGTCAGTTTTACAGAAAACCATGGCAATCAAACTGTTACAACTATTTCAAATATTCACACCTCATTAATTAAAGACATGTTTAGTGCAACTGAATTAGGACCCATTAAATATGGTCACATAGATATTTGCAAAGTTTCTTTATCATGATAAATCGTTATATGATCATAACCTCCTCGTGCTAATTTTAATTTCCTCTTGTACTGGTGACTATGGGCAATTCTGTTTTTTATAATCTCTAAAATCTACAACCGAGAAAATCAATGATTGTTATTATGCAGCATGTACAAAACAAAAACATCACATATCATAAAATTCAGTTGAAATCATATGAAGTATGTATTATGTGGAGCATCACTACCAAAAAAATTATTAGTTAAATGAATTTCCTATGGTTTGGGCCTTAGAGTAAATAAAATAAATCACATCCAACAACATTTTCAACTGATTTTCTTTTGGCCGGTATGTGTATATCAACAATGAATTTACTTTTTTGGTTTTGGAGATTTGAAATACCAAAAGCTGTGAATTGTGCCTATAAAATTGAAAGATTGAGACCATAAAAATATTCACACATGGAGAGAAAGTAACCTTAGGCTAGACATAGGATATCATATTAATTTTGGAGTGAAGAATGCATCTAATAGGTTGTTGGTTCCAATCACTCCCCTTAATCGTTGGTGAGGATCGACGTCCATGCTCTCATTATGGGGGTTAGAAAGCTTCTCACTAAGTGGAGAAAAACATCTCAATTACAGACTCATAAGTGCAACGTGATGCACATATACTTCTTACTATGCTACCATTGATCCTCAATCTACATTCAGGAAGAAGCATGAATTTACCTCCTAAGATGCAAAGATATTCATTGTCTTTGACGGTAATAACCTCTTCACTCGAAGGAAGTGTTGCTTTCAATGGAGAAAAATCTAGCACATGAGGCATTTAGTAGCAAAGAATAACACTAAAGTCTTTCATATCATTGGTAGGATCATAATTCTAGACCACAAGTACATGCTCATAGCAATAAATTTAAATGGCTAGAGAACTTTTGGAAAAGGATAAAGGGCAATTTAGGAAGCCGATCATTAGAATGCTTTTACGTAAGTGCCTCTAGTAAACTGGAAGTAAAATTTAAGCCCATTAGTTTTGTAAAGTAGTGTTGTGACTATACATGTTTAATATGTAAAGTTATCAATTCATGGCATCACACATCAAGGCCAGTGGAAGTCTGCGGTTGGGGATTAGATAATAATCTTAGTCGAAAACCAGTGATAATTGAAGTGTGTATGTTCCATCTTTTATTTGCATCATCGAGAAGATAACATATCTATGACACGAGATTATGTTCTAGGGTGTCGAGAAAGTCAACATTAGAATCTACTACCTGCATGAACCTAAATATACCATATAAAATAGATCTCTTTGGTAGTTCAACTAGAATGTAAATTTTCATTTTGCTACATAAATTACTTTTGATCATGACGTACTTAATCAGCAGATTCATGTGTTTATGAAGCACATGAGAAAAAATCAGAAGCACAACTGTTCACCTATATATTTTAATCCCCTATATATTCAAAATGAAAGCCGTAAGGTTCCTACACAAGCGGGTCTAGCGGGGCGGTAGGCGAGCGACTGCCGGGATGGGGCCATGGCGAGAACCTCGGACAGGCGGCTCGTGATCCTATCGATCTAGGGGATGTGGGCACCCATGGTGGTCTCGTCCTGTACGCTGCATGGCCGTACTATAGGGACGCCGCGGCCTCCTCTTGCGATAGCAGCTGCTCCTGCAGCGCCGCCTCCCGCGAGGCTTTTTCTGGAAGCAACGCGGACGTGATGGACTCTCGGGAAGCAGGACGACGACGACAATATTGCGATGGACGACAGGCGAGCGGCTGCCGGGATGGGGCCATGTGGAGAACCTCGGACAGGTGGTTGCTGATCCTGTCGAGCTCGGAGATGTGGGCTCCGGTGGTTCTTGGCAAGCATGGCATGGCCACCACAGCGGTAAACTCCAGCAGCGCAAGATCCACTACGGCTTGGGGAAGGAGGGAAGCTG
>NW_021214923.1:0-631 GCF_002162155.2 Triticum dicoccoides | reverse complement strand
ATATAGCCTTGGCCGGCGGTGTCCAGGCCGAGTACGGCCCAAAGTCGGTTCCGCGCGTTTTTTTTTAAATCCGCTCGGAAGAAAAGTAAAAAGAAATACTAAACGGACTCCAAAAATCACGAAATAAATTTTGCCGGGTTTCTAAAATCAAGCCCGATAAAGTGAATATTTATCTGGGCCCAAACTACAACTTTGAACGCATTTTTCCTAAATTCAAATAAAAATACCGAAAAACTCCGAAATAAATCTTATTTGATTTTTTTATTAAATCCTCAATATTTCTATATTTTGGGAAAGTCATTTTATTCCCTCTCTCATATTTTTGTAATAGAAATAATTGATGATAAAATAAATAAAATCAAATGATCCTGTTTACATAATTTGAGAAAACTCAAATATGTAAATAACGAAATCCCCAACTCTCTCCGTGGGTCCTTGAGTTGCTTAGGATTTTCTAGGATCAAAACCAAAAGCAAAATAAAATATGATATGCATGATGACCTAATGTATAACATTCCAAATTGAAAATTTGGGATGTTACAAACCTACCCCCCTTAAGATGAATCTCGCCCTCGAGATTCGGGTTGGCTAGAAAATAGGTGAGGGTGGTCTTTGAGCATATCTTCCTCTC
>NW_021214922.1:0-1370 GCF_002162155.2 Triticum dicoccoides | reverse complement strand
TTTGCTGAAAACTTGAATGCTGGCTTTACATATTTGCAACAACAAGATCAAACAGAGTTTGTAAAAGTTTTTCTTTATCACTTTCAGTTTTTCAACCGAATTGCTTGAGGACAAGTAATGGGTTAAGCTTGGGGGAGTTGATACTTCTCCATCGTATCTACTTTTCCAAACTCTTTTGCCCTTGTTTTGGACTCTAATTTGCATGATTTGAATGGAACTAACCTGGATTGACGTTGTTTTCAGAAAAATTGCCATGGTGCTATTTTTGTGCAGAAATAAAAGTTCTTCGAATGAACTAGAACATCACAGAGATTATTTTTGGAATAAATAAGAAATATTGGCGAAAGAATCAACCAAAGGGGACCCACACCCTGTCCACAAGGGTGGAGGGCGTGCCCTCTGGTCTTGTGGATCCGAAAGACCTCCACCGACCTCAACTCCAACTCCATATATCCGCGTTCGGGGAGAAAAAAATCAAAGAAGAAGGATTCATCGTGTTTTACGATATGGAGCCGCCGTCACCTCCTGTTCTTCCTCGGGAGGGCAGATCTGGAGTCCGTTCGGGGCTCTGGAAAGGGGAAACCATTGCCATCGTCATCATAAACCATCCTCCATCGCCAATTTCATGATGCTCACCGCCATGCATGAGTACTCCCATCGTAGGCTTGCTGGACGGTGATGGGTTGGATGAGATCTATCATGTAATCAAGTTAGTTTTGTTAGGTTTGATCCCTAGTATCCACTATATTCTAAGATTGATGTTGCTATGACTTTGCTATGCTTAATGCTTGTTAGTAGGGCCCGAGTGCCATGATTTAAGATCTGAACTTATTATGTTTTCATGAATATATATGTGTTCTTGATCCTATCTTGCAAGTTATAGTCACCTACTACATGTTATGATCCGGCAACCCCGGAGTGAAAATAGTCGGGACACTTCATGGTGATGACCGTAGTTTGAGGAGTTCATGTATTCACTAAGTGTTAATGCTTTGGTCCGGTACTTTATTAAAAGGAGGCCTTAGTATCCCTTAGTTTCCAATAGGACCCCGCTGCCATGGGAGGGTAGGACAAAAGATGTCATGCAAGTTCTTTTCCATAAGGACGTGTGACTATATTCTAAATACATGCCTACATTATATTGATGAATTGGAGCTAGTTCTGTGTCACCCTATGTTATAGCTGTTGCATGATGAATGCCATCTGACATAATTATCCATCATTGATCCATTGCCTATGAGCTCGTTTCGTGTTGGTCTTTGCTTAGTTACTTTTCCGTTGCCACTATTACGATTGCTACAAAACTGCTACTGTTACTTTTGCCACTGTTACCATTACTTCCATACTACTTTGCTACTAAATATTTTGCT
>NW_021214921.1:0-2271 GCF_002162155.2 Triticum dicoccoides | reverse complement strand
CGGAAGTGTGTGGCGATCAGACGATGATGTAGACGGTGCAGATACGATTTGACTGTATTCAAGCCGTATACCACTGAGAAAAGGAAAAGAGGGCAAAATGGGCTGATCCAGACGATGATGTAGCGACGGCGACGATATGAGTTGCGCGCGCAACTACGTAGTTACGAATAGACATATTCGTGCCCGGACCGTACGTGACCTTCGTTTCCACCGGCATCGCGACCTCCTACCCCACTACGTACCTATGAGGCTATGACCTATCTATCTCGACTAGGAGTAGGCCTATGCTTCAGTGGCGTCGCATCGCTCGCAGCTGCCTCCGTCGGCGATAGAATGCACGCACCAACGCCACGAGCTATTCTTGAAAGCAAATTGTTGAAAATGAAGCAACTCTGACGACACGTCCACTTGAACAGAAAATCGCCACACAACATCAACAGTGCGTGTCCCATCAAGATCGGATCACATCAGATCAGAATCAGATCGCTTTGAGCACTTTCTCTAAGTTGGAATGCTTTGAGCACTTTCTCTAAGTTGGAATGTGCCTTCGAGGGATCACTTTTTACCCCACCACACTCGCTCTTTCTACACGCCCAATTATTACTACTAGACTTTATGCTACTACACTGACCAACCATTCTTTGGAAGAAGAAGAAAAAGAGTGTTTATATGTTCAAATTTGCAAACAACAACTCCTGCACTGTGCCTTTTGTTTGGTTGCCTTTTGTTTAAGCTACACCTACCGATTCTGGATTCTAGGTATCACAAAATCAGGAAGACAAACATATACTCACTCTGTCTCAAAATAAATGTCTACGGAGCCCTCAACTGTGAGTGAGTCACCACGAAGAGAAGAAGCCATACATGACGAACCGTAATGCTTCAAGGCAGTGCCTTCAGGAAGGACATTGACACCGGAGCGCCGCCACCATCAGATCCAAGGATCAAAAGTTTTTCCCCGGAGCAACACGGAGGACGGAGAGAAACCGCAACGACACCTTCAAGAAGGAGACGATGCCCATAGGCGCCACGTCGTCAGCATGGTAGAGCCAGAGAGGATTTTCACCCCAGCAAGACCTCTTCGCCTCCAAGGCAGAATACAACATGCAACGAGGGCGCCTGCTGCACCACCCACCTCCCCTCGGTCGTCGTACACTTGCCGCCACACCGCCCACGCAACCATGACAACAAGCCACCACCCGAGCTGTGAGCCCCGCCCACGGGCATCGCAGCTCCCACCACCAAGGCCGCTGCCTCGGTATCCATGGCCCCAACTCCATCTCCGCCCCATGCTTGAGCAACGACGACCAAATGAAAGGGCGGGAAGGCACCTCCTTCCCACCCTAGGTCCATGTCCACCCTAGCTGCCACCGCCCCGCCTTGCCACAGCCGGGCAAAAGACGAGCTCCCAGCGGCCCATGTCTACCAAACGGAAGGCAAGGTTGCTCCGAGGCCCTCCCAGCGATGAAGCAAACCCTAAACAGTGACCCATCCCGATCCCACATATATTCGTCCTCACCCGCTCGTCGGACCAAACCCTAGCCAGTCCACTCTACTCCACTCCGAGGGGCTCGGGCGAGCGCCGGACATGGACACGATTGTGGAGCCCAACGAGCGCCGGCTTAGAGATTTAGGCTAGGCTTTACGTGTGTTGAATGTAATTGTATGTATTTGATTGAAGTTTCACAATTGATATATCTGATTGTGAAAGAAAAGATTTAAGGTGGGGCCAGCTTTGTTGTAGATGCTCTAACTAGCTGGTAAATAAAAATAAAAGCGGTGAAACCAAACAGTCGCGTGATTCACGGATGCAAACAGTAGTAGCAATAAGTAAAGACTTAAAAGTCGGAAAAACAATACGATATTGTAGGTAAAGACTTTGGGGTAGTAAAAAAGAAGACTCCAAGGTAGGTGAAGTCAGTCAAGGGAAATAAAACTACACTCCCTCGGTTTCTAGATATATGTCTTTCTACTACATACAAAGCAGAGTGGGTGAATCTACACTCTAAAATGCATCTACATACATCCGTATGTGATTTATAATGAAATCTCTACATTTATACTTTCCCGTTTCTAAATATAAGTTTTTTTAAGAGATTTTGATATGGACTACATATGGATGTATATAGATACAGTTTAGAGTGTAGATTCACTCGTTTTTGCTCCGTGTAGTCTATATTAAAATATCTAAGAGCATCTACAGTCGGGCATCCTAAACCTGCCTCAAACGCCCAGGTGGCCCGTCCGGTCACTGACTGTTCACGAAAATGT
>NW_021214920.1:0-1359 GCF_002162155.2 Triticum dicoccoides | reverse complement strand
CGGAAAGGAGAGAGAGAGCTCTCCCCGCCTTCGGAGCTGTCAACTGGGAAGAGGAACCCCCGGGCTCCTGGATGGAACACAAGGTTAGTGCTGGATTTGTTCGTGCAGTTAATAATGGTACGATAAATATGTCATAGTTTTGCTGAGTTAGTGTATGGATTCTGCCATAACAAAAATTGATGCTTAGTTATTGTAGGATTTATGGTCAGCATCAGTAATGCATGGAATGTGGAAAAAATTGATGACTGGATTCAAATAACTAGGGAATTACATGCAGTCAGTTACTATAATATGATGCTTGCTAAACCTTGAAATTTGAGAGTTGGCTGCTTTGGCAGGCTGAGGATTCGAGCTGTCAGTTACTATAATATGATGCTTGCTAAACCTTGAAATTTGAGAGTTGGCTGCTTTGGCAGGCTGAGGATTCGAGCTGCTGCACCTAGCAGGCCACCTTGCCAAAACTGTATGGTGGATTTGAGAAGGCTGTTAGGAATTTTGCTGAGAACCTAGCTGAAAATGGGAAGAGCCGGATTATACCAGTTATTGGTACTATGTTCGACTCCTGGGTGAGGCGTACGACTTCTACAATTTGTACTCATGGGAGAAGGGCTTTGGCATTTGATATGGGAAGAGCCGGTGCTACTTCTTGAGTTTGCGTTGATTTTTCTCTGGAAGAGGAAAGGATGATGCAGCAAAGTGGAGATAGGTATAAAAGATACATAAAAGAGCAAACTAAAGTTTGTATAAATAAATTGCAGCAAGTTTTTTTTTGGTTTTTGGGTTTATAGATATGAAAATTTATGATGAAAAATAGACCCGGAGGCTATAATTTTCACTAGAGGCTTCTCTCTTGAAAGAAAACATACTGTGGATAAACAAATTAGTGTCGAGCAATTGATAGAAAATCGCAAAATTATGACGATATCCAAGGCAATGATTATAAATATGGGCATCATGTTTGTGTCAAGTAGACCGACCCCTGCCTGCATCTACTAGTATTACTTCACACATCGACCGCTATCCAGCATGCATCTAGAGTATTAAGTTCATAAGAACGGAGTAACGCCTTAAGTAAGATGACATGATGAAGAGGGATAAACTCAAGCAATATGATGAAAACCCAATCTTTTTACCCTTGATGGCAACAATACAATACATGCCTCGCTACCCCTACTTTGTCACTGGGTGAGGACACTGCAAGATTGAACCCAAAACTAAGCACCTCTCCCATTGCAAGAAGAACCAATATAGTTGGCAAACCAAACCGATAATTCAAATAGAAATACAAAGATATTTAATTATGCATAAAAGAATTCAGAAAATACTCAAATAATATTCATAGATAATCTGGTAATAAAT
>NW_021214919.1:0-2060 GCF_002162155.2 Triticum dicoccoides | reverse complement strand
TTGTCGGCACATTCGGGCGGTGTTGCTGGTTTAGTTTTACCCTGTCGAAATGTCTTGTTGTACCGGGATACCGAGTCTGATCGGAATGTCTCGGGTGGAGGTCTATTCCTTCGTTGACCGTGAGAGCTTGTGATGGGCTAAGTTGGGACACCCCTGCAGGGTATTATCTTTCGAAAGCCGTGCCCGCGGTTATGGGCAGATGGGAATTTGTTAACGTCCGGTTGTAGAAAACCCGAAGTTGACCTTAATTAAAATACATCAACCGCGTGTGTAACCGTGATGGTCTCTTTCCGGCGGAGTCCGGGAAGTGAACACGGTGTTGGAGTTATGTTTGACGTAGGTTGCTCTAGGATCACTTCTTGATCGCTACTAGCTTCACGACCGTGCCTTGCTTCTCTTCTCGCTCTCTTTGGCGATTGTAGCCACCATATATGCTAGTCGCTTGCTGCAGCTCCACCTCATTACTCCATCCTTCCTATAAGCTTAAATAGTCTTGATCTCGCGGGTGCGAGATTGCTGAGTCCCCGTGGCTCACAGATACTTCCAAAACCAGCTTGCAGGTGCCGTTGAGTCCGTGCAGATGACGCAACCAAGTTCAGGAGGAGCTCGATGAAGATCTTGTCCTTTGTGTTGTTTCCGTTCTAGTTGATCAGTAGTGGAGCCCAGTTGGGGTCGATCGGGGACCTTTGTCGCATTTGGGGTTCTTCTTTTACTTTGGTTCCGTAGTCGGGCCCTGATTGTATTTGGTTGATGTAATGCTTTATTCATGTAATTGTGTGAAGTGGCGATTGTAAGCCAACTATGTATCTCTTTCCCTTATGTTTTACATGGGTTGTGTGAAGATTACCTCACTTGCGACATTGCTTTCAATGCGGTTATGCCTCTAAGTCGTGCTTCGACACGTGGGAGATATAGCCGCATCGAGGGCGTTACAAGTTGGTAATCAGAGCCTTCCCCGACCTTAGGAGCCCCATTGCTTGATCGTTATTAGTGGCCGAGTTGTGTCTAGAAAAATGTTTTGAGTCCTTTAGGAATTATATATCGGAGAGTTTAGGAATTCGTTTACTCCCCAGTCCCTTCATCGCTCTGGTAAGGCATCCTGATGTAGAGTTTTGACTCTTCTCTTCTCAAATTTCACTAAAAATTTTTAGGATCACGCGGGTATCTTGGAATCGTTCCGATGGTTTTATGATGAGAACATTGTCTTGGTGCCTCCTGTCAGGGGTTTTGTGGAAGTGTCCCGGGGAGTTGAGCTCTCAGGTGTTGTCATCATAATTTTATCATTGCAATTCTGGAATACCTGAGTTTAGTACGCCGACATCGAAAATCTCTTTTATGCAGTTCGTTGGTGAGATAACCTCGACGCCACCCAGTACTGGGGCGGGAGTTCGGGAGTATCGCCATAACTTGTATAACGGATGATTTTCGAAGGTTGAGGTAGATGATTTCCGAAGGTTTCTTGGTTATGTGTTGAAGGATGGATACAGCTGGATGTAGGATTTGCTAGTTTGGGTGAGATATTATGCTTCCCCTGTATCCCCAACACCTGATTGCATAACCGGAAAGGTTTGGGAGTTTCATAAGTGGGAATTCAAGTAGCTCTTAGAATATCTTTCCGACAGATGTATGATATGAAATTGGGGTTCGACGTCTAGTGGTCCGCCTATTCACGGTCGGTTTTACAGTGGTCTCGTTGTGTCTTAAAGAGTCCTTGGCTATGCCGACTCGGGGACGCTTCGTATGTCATGTGCACTGCCTTGTACATGATGGTGCTGTACGATCGAGCCCGTGTAGGCCCCACCACGAAAACTTCGGACGAAATCTCTATCATATGTTTGTTCTGGCTTATTCTGCAAGCCAATCCTTTTGTTTTTGTTTTGAGTTGTGGTATTCGAGTTGCTTCAATGTCAAGTGTTGATTCCATACCTTTCCTAAATGGTCTTCTCATATTCATATGTGAATACTAATCCGTCATGATAATCGAGATTGTTTTGTCAATCCTTTTTAACCGGTGTGCTTCTCTTCAAGTGGATCTGATCATTTCAATATCTACAAGATCA
>NW_021214918.1:0-1623 GCF_002162155.2 Triticum dicoccoides | reverse complement strand
GGGGGGGGGCACAACCCGGAGACGCGTGCTGGGAGTTTGCCACCGCCTCAACACTTCTAGATTTGTGAGAGGCCGCCTACGCAAGATTTGACGGTATGCTAGCCCCCGGAGGCCGCCGGCCACAGTCGTAGACGTGCGAAGAGCAATCCGCGTAGAGGGAAGTGTTCAGATACTTCTCCATCACAAAAAATTATGAAAAATTACCATCAGTCCTATAGCACATGTGCCCACGTTGTGTAAAAAACTCATGATTTTATCACGCTCCAAGTATTTAATAATATTCACGCTGCATCGTTACCGCAGAACGTCTACTACCGTTTCATTGCCGTCCGTGAGGGGGGGCCACAACCCGGAGACGCGTGCCGCCTCTTCGGACATGCCACAACACCACCCCGCATGTATGAGGGCCCGGTACGACGCTCCGGTGGCATTGCTACCCCCCAGGGCCCCCGTCCCGGCTAACCCTGTAGCATTTGACCACGGGATCTAGCCCTTTGACTTTGCACGGACGGGCTTTGACCAGTGGACCTCTCCACCCGGTTGTGTTAGGTCGGCCCAGAGGAACACTTTGGAGCAACATCCGGTCCAAACCCACAGCTACATCCACTCCGTGTAGACCCGACGCGTCCGTTTCCCCCCTCCAGGTGCCGGCGGCGGCGGCGTCCGTGAGGGGGGGGGGCACACCCCGGAGACGCGTGCTGGGCGTTTGCAACCGCCTCAACACTTCCAGATTTGTGAGAGGCCGCCTACGCAAGATTTGACGGTATGCTAGCCCCCGGAGGCCGCCGGCCACAGTCGTAGACGTGCGAAGAGCAATCCACGTAGAGGGAAGTGTTCAGATACTTCTCCATCACAAAAAATTATGAAAAATTACCATCAGTCCTATAGCACATGTGCCCACGTTGTGTAAAAAACTCATGATTTTATCGCGCTCCAAGTATTTAATAATATTCACGCTGCATCGTTACCGCAGAACATCTACTACTGTTTCATTGCCGTCCGTGAGGGGGGCCACAACCCGGAGACGCGTGCCGCCTCTTCGGACATGCCACAACACCACCCCGCATGTATGAGGGCCCGGTACGACGCTCCGGTGGCATTGCTACCCCCCCAGGGCCCCCGTCCCGGCTAACCCTGTAGCGTTTGACCACGGGATCTAGCCCTTTGACTTTGCACGGACGGGCTTTCACCAGTGGACCTCTCCACCCGGTTGTGTTAGGTCGGCCCAGAGGAACACTTTGGAGCAACATCCGGGCCAAACCCACAGCTACATCCACTCCGTGTAGACCCGACGCGTCCGTTTCCCCCCTCCAGGTGCCGGCGGCGGCGGCGTCCGTGAGGGGGGGGGCACACCCGGAGACGCGTGCTGGGAGTTTGCCACCGCCTCAACACTTCTAGATTTGTGAGAGGCCGCCTACGCAAGATTTGACGGTATGCTAGCCCCCGGAGGCCGCCGGCCACAGTCGTAGACGTGCGAAGAGCAATCCGCGTAGAGGGAAGTGTTCAGATACTTCTCCATCACAAAAAATTATGAAAAATTACCATCAGTCCTATAGCACATGTGCCCACGTTGTGTAAAAAACTCATGATTTTATCGCGCTCCAAGTATTTAATAATATTCAC
>NW_021214917.1:0-2800 GCF_002162155.2 Triticum dicoccoides | reverse complement strand
GCTTCGGCCCGCGTGTGGCGACGTGCTTTGGCTCGCGCTGGACTGGTGGCATCCACCACTAGCGGGCTGTCGGCCACCCGCGCGACCGGGCTGGGTGGATCGGCTAACTCCGCCTCGGATTGGGCGCCGATGGAGACAGAAGGACTGGCACAGAAATCTGCACCGGATCGCGCGCCACTGCCAGGTGAATCAGCCTCAGACCATGTGCATGTTTTGTCCACATCTGTACACATAAAATGATGACCCAAATCTGCACATATATCATTAGAACCATAATTTTGGATGGAATTTTGCACATGATCAGTTTTATGTAATTCACCCTCGTAATCTGGAAGGAGTGCTATTTCAGCATGAAGGAGAGCCCCCGCGTTTGGATGAAGTTTGGCAAACGGGAAAAGTGTTTCATCAAAAACAACATCTCTGGAAATATATATTCGTCCAGTGGCAATTTCGAAGCACTTGTACCCTTTGTGGAGATTGCTATAGCCAAGAAAAACGCATTGGGTGGAGCGAAGCTTGAGTTTGTGACGATTATATGGACGTAGATTGGGATAGCAAGTGCACCCAAAAAATATGAAGAGAGTTGTAGTCAGGTTTCTTTTGATATAATCGCTCCAAGGGAGCAGTGTTACGAATGACCTTACTAGTGAGACGATTAATAAGATAAGTGGCAGTGATGAATGCTTCATCCCAATACTTTAGAGGCATAGAGGCATGAGCAAGAAGAGAGAGACCAACTTCAACAATGTGGCGATGTTTCCGCTCAGCGGAGCCGTTTTGTTGGTGAGCATGAGGACAAGAGACATGATGCTCAATGCCTATGCTACGAAAGAAAGAATTGAGTTTCTCATACTCCCCCCCCCCAGTCACTTTGGACGGTTAGGATTTTTCTATCAAGATGTATTTCAACAAGTTTTTGGAACTATTGGAAAACAGAGAAAACTTCAGATTTGTACTTAAGCAAATAAATCCAAGTAAACTTGTTGTAGTCATCGATGAAACTGACATAATATTTCTTTCTATCAAAAGAATCTCTGGCATGACCCCATGCATCACTGAAAAGAAGCTCTAAAGGAGCATGAGACACACTAGTTGACTTAGGATAAGGGAGTTGATGACTCTTAGCACATTGACAAGCTTCACGCAGAGAATCACTAACTTGGCTATCTGACAATGAGAGATTGCCTTTATTAACTACTTTCTTGACTATGATCGACGACGGATGTCCTAATCGTCGATGCCACCTTGCCAAGGAGGGCTTGATGACGGAGTAGACTCGACGACGCTTGCGACTAAGTGCTCCGGATGTGATGGGGTAGAGCCCTCCAATGCATCTACCGTGATGGAGGAGTTCCCTCGTTGCCCGATCCTTTATAAAAAAAAGTAACGAGGGTGAGTTTCAAAGAATACATTGTTATCGGTGGCTAAACGAGACATAGACGCAAGGTTCTTGCCGGCTTGTGGAACATGAAGGACATCTTTTAAGACAAGATCAAATTTGAGAGAGGGTGAATTAATAAAAGCTTGACCAATGTGTGTAATATCCATACCTCCACCGCTTGCAGTGTGAATTTGGTCGTTGCCGAGGTATTTTTCACCGAGAGAAAGTTGCCCTAGTTCGCTTGTGACGTGGTCTGTTGCCCCGGAGTCGATGTACCAAACTCCTCCTCCTTGCTCACGCATGGCCGCCGCAATGTGACGAGCATCAGGGACGAAATCTTCATCGAAGTGGTGCCAGCAGTCCATGACTTTGTGGCCCGCCTTCTTGCAGAGTTGGCACCGAGGGCGCGGACGAGAGGATGCGGGGCGGCGGCTATTGTTGTTGTTGAAGCCGCCTCCCCCTGTTCTGTTGTTGTAGCCGCTGCCGCCGCAGGAGTTGTTGTAGTTGCTGTAGCCGCCATCGCCTTGCTGGTTGGTGCCGCGCCCACGCCGGCCGCCACGCCGCCCCTGGTGACCGCGGCCACGAGAGACAGAATTGACAGAAGACTGCCGGATGTTGGTGCCGTGGAGGAGGCTAAGACGGGCGTCGAAGCTAAGAAGCTGGCTATAGTGATCCTGGACGGTGATGGGTTCGACTCGAGCAGCCAGAGCCGAGACGACTGGATTGTACTCCATGTCCAGCCCGGCAAGAATCTTGGACACGATCTCCGGGTCAGAGAGCGCAGCGGCGGTGCAGGCAACCTCATCAGTGAGGCTTTTGATCTTTCCAAGGTATTCAGCCATAGTCATATTACCTTTTTGCAGGTTGGTCAGCTCGGTGCGGGTATTGATAGCTTGAGCTTGACTCTGGGCAGCGGACATGGCGTGGATGGCGCTCCATACTTGTGCCGGCGTCTGGAGCACGGCGACCTGCGCAAGAATGTCGCGGGAGAGGGAGCCCATCAAGTAGCCTTGGAGTTATTGCTGTTGTGCAAACCATAGGGATCGGGAAAAGTTCACAACTTGTTCTTCCTTGCCGTCCTTGGTGATGGTGAGGGTGGCCGGCGGTGCTGGACTCGTCGCGTCGAGATGGTGCTCCATCTACGCGCCCTTCATCTGGGGCAAAACAATGGCCTTCCAGAATGGGAAATTTCCCCTCGTGATCTTCTCTTGGGGCGGTGATCCGAGAAAAGAGTTGTTGGAGGTGGAGGATGGGGTGAAGGTGGAGGACGAAGCGGTGGTGAGTGCTCCTGTGGTGCTGGACATCGGGGCAGCGGAGGTGGTGGTGGACATGGCTCAGTCGCCGGGAGGTAGCTAGATGCGATCTCGTTCCGATCTACTAAGGAAGAGGCTCTGTTACCATGAAAGATAATGAGGAAGC
>NW_021214916.1:0-1180 GCF_002162155.2 Triticum dicoccoides | reverse complement strand
AACACTACTCTGATGAAAGGCAAAGTCATGATACGAGGATGGAATATGTACGAAAAAATGGCGGCTTGACATATTCACACCTATGATGTGGTAACTAAGCAGAAGGCACTTCAACAAATTAGGAACACTACAAGACACCATATGGAAGGTGCAATCAATATCACTCTGCCAAGTTAAAATTGTCTCGTCATAGGTGGCGTTCATCAAACTAGAAGTAATACATGCTAGAAATCATATTCAAGATGCAAACCAATATCACACTGCCAAGTTCAAGGTGTCCCATCATAAGTGATTGATGCAGGATACACAAGAAGAGTAGTTTCATGTAAGAACATGGTGTGATAGACAGATATAGTATGTACCAAAAACAGGAAAGCGTGTCATATTCACATGTATCATGTGTAAGCTAAGCAGATGCAGTTTACACTAATTAGGAGCAATACGAGCTAGACACCATATGCAACATGCAACCAGATATCACACTGCCAAGTTAGAGCAAGCACCTTGGATGGTGGAGTAGGGGAGCGGAGACTTGGACCTTGTAATGCACTATCAGTACAAGGAGAATCGGTACAGATGCTCCATTTACGTTGCTGCAGAGGACCACCATCATCGCCTTCCTTACTCTTTTCCTCCCTCTTTCTTGATTTTGCCTTGTCAAGTCAAACCCACAAGAAAAAGGAATAAAATTTGCTCTTCAGAACTCATTGATGCATGATACCGACGAACACTACTTTCATGTAAGGCAGCTGCATGATAGGAGGATGGTATATGTATGAAAAACAGGACGGCGTGACATATTGACATGTATGATGTATAGTGTAAACTAAGCACAAGGTGCTTGAACTTGTTAGAATCGATGCAAGCTAGAAACCATATGAAAGATGAAACCAATATCACTCTGCCAAATTAAAAGGGTGCCCTAACAAATGTATTTGACCAAATTAGAAGCAATACATGGCAACAGGCTAGAAATAATATGCAATATGCAATGAATAAAGGTGACTCATCGTAAGTGATTGATGCATGATACAGAAGAGAGGTAGTTTCATGTAAGAACAAGGTTAACACATAGATGTAGTGTGTACCAAAAATAGGAAGGCATGTCATATTCACAGGTATAGTGTGTAAACTAAGCAGATGCAATTTACCCTAATTAGAAGCATTACAAGCTAGACAC
>NW_021214915.1:0-8672 GCF_002162155.2 Triticum dicoccoides | reverse complement strand
CGTTCATGTGTGGATTGCAGACAACATGTTCTCCAATTTAAATATTTGAATGCAAGTTTATATTGAAACATGGTTTATATCAGTCTTTGATACATAAAACGCGACCTCACCCTCTTCCGGACTTCTGCTCCCTTTCTCTCTCTCTCTCTCTCGTCGACAATCTTCAATTCTGTCACACGCATCCAACACACAAACCTTGTTGGTCCCTCTCGCTTTCTCTTCATCTCTCTCTCTCTCTGTGTGTGTGTGTGGGGGGGGGGGTCTTTCTAGTTCGCATGCATATATACTTCATCTATAGGTCTCTCTCGCACACTATGTATGATTCTCTAGTCCAAGCTAGATATCTTGGGTGCACTCATCGTACGCACACAAATTCCTTGGCTCATTGACCGTAACTCTCGCACGCACCACTTTGTCGTCTCGGAGCTCTTCCCCCTCTCTATCAAACTCTCCATCTACCTGGGTCACACATACACATGCATATCTCACTCGCACTCGATAGGCCCATCTAAAACTCTATCTCTCTCCCTTGTTCTCTCTCCATCTCACACGCGCACACACACACAATCTCATGCCTAGCTAGCCAAGTATGATGGTCTCTCACTCAATTGTAGGCACATGCAGTCCCCCTATATGTATATGACTAGCTAATCTTAGTCTCCATCACAAACATGTGCATGGTCTATCTCGATTTTTCTCAGGGCATCTTTCTATCGCGCATGCACCTCCCGATCTCCCACCCATATAGTCCCCTCACGATCTCGAGGAGGTCTCTCTATCACAAACACACCCTCTCGCCCTCCCCATGAGTCCATGTTCTCCATGTGTCCCTCTCGACCTTTGTTCCTTGTTGGCCAGACCTCTATTGGACATGTGCTATAGGGGTGTCTCTCTCCATTGCAAACAATCACACACTAACTATCTTTGTGTATCTCCTCACCTCACTTTTCTATCTTAGAGATGCATGCGTGATATGTTCGCCTAAGAAACAAAAAAACACACACTCTCTCTCTAATTTATCGTTTGTTGTCATTTTCTCTTTCACACACATACTCTTTTTGCACACTTACTCATTCTCCTTCACACGCACTTGATCTCTCTCGACTTAGGCACTCTCCTCGGTCCATAGCATATTGATTTATTGAAAAGTCAAACATCACAAAGTTTGACCATGTACGTGAAGAAAAACAATTACATCTAGAAAGACAAACATATACCATTAAATTCACCATGAGATGTAGTTTCATATGATGTATCTTTGGTATTGAAAATATAAATAACATTTTTATAAACCTGATCAAAGTTTCCAAAGTTTGACTTCTAAAAAAATTGCATGCACTGCATTATCGAGCGGATGGAATATTTCTTTCCCCCTCTCAGCTATCTGACGCACCACTCAGCCTTATCGGGGCTCCTCAATCTCTCTCAAACTTTATATCTCCCTGGTTCAACATACACATGTCTCGCTCGCGCTATACATATAGACCCATCCAACACCCTCCGCCCTTGTTCTCTCTCTATGTGGCACGCACCCCCTAATAAATACCATAATCCCTCACTCCATCATAGGCGCAAGCACTCCCTCCTAAGTATTATTATCTCTCACTAGCCATTAGGAACACACGTATTGTCTCCTTCCATCCATACGTCTATCTCGGTATCTCTCGGGTATCTTCTATCATGCATACACCTTGTCACTCGATCTCCCACCCATGTAGTCCCATCACGATCTCCAGGGGATCTCTATGACAAACATACACTCTCTCCTCCCCATGTCTGCATTTTCTCCGTACGTCTCTCTCAACCTCTCTCCCTTGTTTGTCAGACCCCTCTTGGCCACGTGCTAGGGGTCTTGCTCTCTCGGTTGCAAACAACCACACACTATCTCCTCACCTTGCTTTCATTATCGAAGATGCATGTGTGATATGTTTGCATAAGACACACATGTTTTTTCTCGACTTCTATCGAGTGTTGTCTATGTCTCTTTCACACACGCGGGAGTGGCTCTCTCTCTCTCTCTCTACTATCTCTCACGGGCCTCCCCTCTCACACGAACACTCTATATCGACGGATTATACGCTCACTGTGTCAGCGTATAGCTCCGTATATTGTTTAGTTGACCTCTCAACCAGTCCACATGCTGCCTTGTCAGCTCGTGTTCTGTATCTTCATGTGCTGGCCCATGTGGCAGTGGGTGAAAATAAGTAAACTAGATGCCCATCTGACACGCGGTGAAGTAAACAAAGTTGAAACCACTCAGGGTAGCACCCCGCACGTTAGTAAATTGAAGGCGCACTGAGGACACACTTCTTCCGCGTGGAGGACGCACTCGCGCATAATTCACCACTGCGCGGGGGCATGCATAGAAGGACGCACTCGCGCACACCCAGCACACAAACACACACCAGCACACGTGTACACCGGCGACTCCGCCAGTTGAGTTGAACGGCGAGGCAGCCAACAAGCGGAGGCGGCTCGAGCCAAAACCGCATCTGGCGAGCCTGGACTTCATCAGCAGCCTCCCCGATGACATGCTGCTTGTCATCATCGGTCTCCTCCCCACCAAATCTGCCGTGCGGACTGAGAGAGTCCTGGACTAAGGGGTCCTCGGGCGTCCGGCCTGTTATCCGTGGGCCGGACTGATGGGCTGTGAAGACATGAAGGCCGAAGACTGAACCCGTGTTCGGATCGGACTCTACTTGGCGTGGAAAACAAGCTTGGCGGCCGCTTATGAAGATTCCTTTTTATGTAACCGACTCTATGTAAACCCTAGATTCCCCCGGTGTCTATATAAACCGGAGGGGTTAGTCCGGAAAGGACACACATTTAAAAGAAAACAGAGCCTAGCCAACTCGCTCTCAGGAGGCTCCCTCGATTCGGTCTTCGTCAGCCGTCGGATCTGGCTTTCTGGCGTGTCTGGGCCGTCAGATCTTCACCTCAGATCAAACACGATTTTCACCTCGCAGTTGTTTTGACCGGCCAATGACGAGTGGGCTCGTCTCGCGCGCTTGTTGGCTGGGTTGGCGGTGGCCGCGTGCATGAGGTTTTGGCCAATCCGCACCTCGCACCGCGCATCCCGCAGCCAATCCATCCTCGCCTCGTCCCACTCCCGCACCAGCCACCACCCAAACCCTAGCCCCCTTTCCCCTCGATCCCCACAGCCTCTCTCGCCTCCTCCATCCCTCCTCCTTGCCTCGCCACGGCCTCCCCCGGAGCCTCGCCGCCGCTTGCTATTCCTCGCCGCCCCTGCGAGCTCGGTGGCGGGATGAATGGACAGGGGAGGTGGACGATGAGGGCTACTCCATCCACCAGATCCGCGCCGCCCCTGCCCAAATCCTCTCCGCGTGCGCCGCACCCAATCCCGTCCTCGCTCGTCTCACGCGGCCCTCTTGCGCCGCTCGTCTCCACCTCATATCTGGCATCCTCGCTGCGGCCATAGATCGAGGAGGACGGCGCGATGACGACCATGATGCATCGGACATCCCAGATCGACGACGCGATGGAAGACATGAGAGCTGGCCGAGGAAGAGGGGGCAGGGCCGCAGGTCATGAAGGGCACGGTGGCTGCGGGCGGAAGCAGCATGGGTTGAAGGAGCGGCGGATGTGGGCGGGGTCGGAGGTTGGGGGAGACTCGTCGGCTGGGCGACAGCGAGCGCCGGTGAGCGCAATGCATGAGTTTCCAGAAGCGTCCTCTCCTACAAGGTAGGCAAGGACGATGTCGTCGCCCTCGCAGGTCCTCCTCCCAACCCTTTTGCTCCCCCTCCCCTGCCTCCTCACCTTGCCTTTGAGTCGGACGCAATGTAAGACAGCCCGCAGGCAAGCTCTAGCTGGAGGCGATGAAATCTCTCTCTTGTGCCAGAATCTAACTGCCACCTCCGGAGATTCTATATGTCCAGTTTTGGTCCTTTATTTGTGCAGTGTTCTTTTGCTTGTATGTACTGTACCATGGTTGTGCTCTGACCAGATCGTTCCCATTTGTTTTGCAGGTTCTCAATCTGTTGCATCTCTGTTCTCCTCGTCAAGGTTAGCTGCTCTAATTCCTAGGTACATGCGTATTATTGTTTATGTGCGTGCTATCATGGTGCTTGGTCTGCTGATCATTTTAATGTTCCAGATCTGGGGTGTGGCTGCAGGGGAGGGGAGGCGGCCAATGACAGGGAGAAGCAGCAGGCCGTCGAGGAGTGCAAGCAGAAGGGTAAGATGTGTATTTTTTTCTTCGTATTTTTATAGATGATCTTGACTGTTTTGCAACATGTATTGCATTTCGAGGGATTATCCTTTTGCTAACACCTGATCGGCAAAATGGAGTTCTATTGGTCCTAACTGCTGTTCTAGATCCTTCAAAAAGAAAAAGGAAAGTGCTATACTAAATGAACTATCTGCTCTATTTTTTTATTTTTAGTCTTGCTTCCATCCATCTATTTATAGTACCCTGGGTAGCTACAGCAGTGATGCTCTTTCTTTCTCTGTAGGGAAGCTTCTGGACGGGATTTAGACAAGGAAACAGAGACCCGTGCGAAATCGAGCATCCTGGTAGTGCCTCGACCAAAGCGGGTCGACGGATAGCACCGGTGAGCACGGAGCATGGTGCAGCGAGTTGGATAGGCAGCAAGAGAGGTGACCACGGGTGTGGCTTGGGGAGCTCCGCACACATGAAGTGATGATGAGTGCATCCGACCCCACCATGCTGCTGGTCCTGGAGAAACAAGGTATTGGCATTTGTCATTGTACAACACTAGCGAACCGGCAAGCAATGCAGTTGTTTATTCCTTTCCCCTGTAAACTATGAACTGAATGGCTACTGTGTTGATGCATATTTGTATAACTGAAGTTCAGTTTTATTATGTCCATACCTTTGATTCGTTCTACTTTAGTGTGGTCTGAGTTATAATGATTTATTTCATGTGTATCACATATCTATTTGTACTTAGTTTGGAAATTGCAGCATCCTCTCCTAACTGTCCGAATGGGGGCTTTTTGCTAATTCTTACCAAGCACCTAAATTTCTAAAACTGAAAAGATATTAAAGAAACACAAACTGTTTCAGAATACTCCAGGATTGAATTTGGGCATTGCGCCTTAATAAGATATATCAATCAAAAGCTTAGTGAAAAATAAATATATTACCAACGCGAGGTACTGAATTAAAATGTGCATCTACATCTTATTGTACAGAACAAGCTTACTTATTTTAATTAAAGTGGTATATATATATGTCAAATCAGTATAGGCCTTTTTAACTTTGAGCTAACACAGAAAATTGTATAGAGAGAATTTACGATCGCATTTTGAAAACTCTATTGCATAGTTTGAACCTTCAATTTTCATTACTAAAAGGATCGTTGGTATTGCCAAATTGACAAGCATTTATTTTCAATTACTCTTGGTTTGACATGGACACTGTGCCATTTGGCGCCATTCGATGCCCAACTCCTATCATTTGTTGCATTTATCTATTCTAGATAAAATGATGATAAAATGAAATGAATCTTCAGTGTTGGGACTGATGATCGGCACTTGTTGTCTAAATGCAGTACATCCGCATTGCAGCGGTAAATGTTGTTAACTGTCCCTGTATATCCCTTAGTTAGATGTCTAATAAATCAAGAATTTGATACTTGTCAGTAAGTTCAGTATATCATCGTCTACTTAGACAAAATACATCATGGTCAAACAATACAAATATTTCACAAGTAGAAAAGGCATACAAATATTAATTTTCAGTAAAATGATGAAGTGTTCAGATATATCAATGCTTTCACCTCACTTGTCATGCTGTTATGAACTATATTTTTTGTGTAATTGCTATATCAGAATCGAAGTAACCCATTCGACGCTTGACTGTATCTTAGCATGCTTATTGAGTACATTCCTTATGTCATTTTTACAGATAAATTAATTTGTGTCAAGTATTGCTTTTTGCCATATGGACATGACAAGTTGTCATACATTGGCCTGTCAAATTTATCGTGTGCCAAGTTCACTTGTCATATTCTCAATTTTGTTTCTTCTGATTTTGGTGTTGGTGTGTGTATTGTTAGTGAAAATATGCTCATAGTTTTTTTTAAATATGTGTACGCCATTAACTGATGTCATTGTGTTTTCCAGGGGTATATGAACCAGAAATGATGTGATATACTTGGTTATTTGAACATGAAGGTCAGCCGCGGGGTGACGCGACATGGTGAGCTGAAATTGTTCTACTGATTCCCTGATGCTCTGTTCATTGCTTTGTTCTTATTTTATCCTTCTTTATTTGCTTTGTTCTTTCCTACAAGAAGATGCCGAGTCATGTAATATCTTCAAAGAAGAGAGAATCTGCATTTTATGAATGTTTTATTCTTTCTTCATCGTTACCTCAAGTCAGTGAATTCAGTTAAGTTGTACTGAGCAGCTTCATACGCATGGTTTCTCCATCTACACATCTTATTCAGTCACGAGGCCATTAAGATCTTTTTGACTTTTATAAAAAGGGTGATGCCAATTAGACGTTACCCTGTCCAACTTGATCTTTAACTTGCTATTACTGTTTGGATCTGCACATTCAAGGATTTTTCATTAAATCATCGGTTCACCAGTTCTTTGTTACTTGAGATATTGTGATAAACTTATGTCATTGCTTACTATACATATGTCTGGATGATGCCTGCAGGCTCATTACAAGCTTCAGCTGGATCGAATAGTGGGCCTTCTATATATATATTCAGCTGTATCATTTCTTACTATATATATCTTCCTGTCGACCAGACGAAACCATACATGGATCCTTCGCCTCCTTTCTTGCTCAGAACCCATGATACAACCTCGGCGGCTGTCCAGCGACTAACAGGTAATTTCTCTTTCAATTTGATGATGATGGATGAGAATCAGTTCTATGATTGCAGCTTATAAAAACAGATGTTGGATGTCCCTTATGTGATGTGCTTATTTACCATGATAGATGCAATTGCTTATTAGCAGGTGCTCTCTGAATCCTTCTTTAACTAATTTACTTTTGATGTTCGGACAAAGGAGACTATAACTTTTTATATTCGTTCTATCATGGATTCCCTCTCTAGCCTATGTACGTTTCAGAAATAGGTACACACCTAGGAGAAGCCTGAGACCTAATAATAGTGCTAAGCAATTACTCTGATTGTCATTCTATGCTATCATCACAACACAGGTCAATAGACAGTCAACAAATGTGTAATCAGCTTTCCCTGGGTCCTGGATCATCTACTAATAATCGAATTTTGTGGCGAGCGTCTTATAAATCAGCATACCTATTTCTCCACACTGGATAGCTTTTATTGTGACTACAAAGAATATAGTTTGAGGACGGCATGCCAATTGTTCTATGTCTTAGGTATGAAGTAATTTCTAAAATGTCTTAGGTTTCCCTGTAAATTCTGCAAATTTACGGCATGTCATTAAAACCTACAGGGTGCTCCACCGATGGTGAAAATACCTCACATGATGATGTTGGATATTCTTCTACAAACTTCTGGCCTACCAGTGGCTGAGTATCGAAGCAAAATGTGACAGTTGCATGATGTGCTTGACTGTTTATTTGCATACAGCAATATCATCTTTTGGAGATAAAACAGCCGTACGGCTGTTACATGAGACCATGTCGGAAGACCGTGCTGCTATGTAAGCAAAAGGATTCATGATACCCGCGGTAAAAACAGAGATAAGATGCTACAGTTAGAGCAGCATTGAGAAACCGAGGACACGAAATAAAGGGCAGCCCCAGTGCATGTAGCTCTCGCTTGCGCAGGGTCTGGGGAAGGGTCCGACCACTTTGGGTCTATTGTACGCAGCCTTTCCCTACATTTCTGTAAGAGGCTGTTTCCAGGACTTGAACCCGTGACCTCATGGTCACAAGGCAGCAGCTTTACCACTGCGCCAAGGCTCCCCTTTATTATAAGTACATGAGAAACCGAGGACACGAAATGAGTCTGAAAAATGCTATGGGCTGATTCGTTCTAGCTAGGTACATGCATGGCTTCTCTTATATATATGCAACGTAACAGCGCGGATAACTAGAACTGTTGTGATGTTGCTCTATTATAAGTACAAATAACTCATGGTTATCTTTTCTTTTGTTTACAGGCTATGTGTGGTAGAAGTTGTACTCACAGGAAGACTATCGTGCTTTGTATAAACCACGTTATATGATTCACTTCTGTTATGCTTATTTACATTCCAGTGTTAGGACTGAAATCCATCTATTGTAATGAATTTGGTTGTATTGGCATTACCTATTTGACTTAGGCTTGGTTCATCACATATAGACTGTTTTTCTTTAACCCGCTGCTTGTATGACCTAAAACTGTCATGTATATGAGGCAAGTTATTAGCAATGTTTCACATTTTCTTACTTGCAATACTATGCTTGCCTGTTCAGGTCTTCCAAGACCTAAATCATCAGAAATCCAGCACACACAACACTTTTTTCTTTTGAACTTTGGTTACCCTGATATAAGCTTCCGTTCATTTTGTTTATATTGAGTGGTTAAAATAGTTACCATACGTGCTTGCTCAAAACTAAACCTACTGATAAATGGAGTACTTTCAAAGCGCATATGGTGTTCTGAAAAATACACATTTTTTTCAACATGACATGGTCTTGAAATGGGACTCTCCTACCAAATTAAAATGTAGACAACAAGCCTCCATTCTTTTTT
>NW_021214914.1:0-8672 GCF_002162155.2 Triticum dicoccoides | reverse complement strand
CGTTCATGTGTGGATTGCAGACAACATGTTCTCCAATTTAAATATTTGAATGCAAGTTTATATTGAAACATGGTTTATATCAGTCTTTGATACATAAAACGCGACCTCACCCTCTTCCGGACTTCTGCTCCCTTTCTCTCTCTCTCTCTCTCGTCGACAATCTTCAATTCTGTCACACGCATCCAACACACAAACCTTGTTGGTCCCTCTCGCTTTCTCTTCATCTCTCTCTCTCTCTGTGTGTGTGTGTGGGGGGGGGGGTCTTTCTAGTTCGCATGCATATATACTTCATCTATAGGTCTCTCTCGCACACTATGTATGATTCTCTAGTCCAAGCTAGATATCTTGGGTGCACTCATCGTACGCACACAAATTCCTTGGCTCATTGACCGTAACTCTCGCACGCACCACTTTGTCGTCTCGGAGCTCTTCCCCCTCTCTATCAAACTCTCCATCTACCTGGGTCACACATACACATGCATATCTCACTCGCACTCGATAGGCCCATCTAAAACTCTATCTCTCTCCCTTGTTCTCTCTCCATCTCACACGCGCACACACACACAATCTCATGCCTAGCTAGCCAAGTATGATGGTCTCTCACTCAATTGTAGGCACATGCAGTCCCCCTATATGTATATGACTAGCTAATCTTAGTCTCCATCACAAACATGTGCATGGTCTATCTCGATTTTTCTCAGGGCATCTTTCTATCGCGCATGCACCTCCCGATCTCCCACCCATATAGTCCCCTCACGATCTCGAGGAGGTCTCTCTATCACAAACACACCCTCTCGCCCTCCCCATGAGTCCATGTTCTCCATGTGTCCCTCTCGACCTTTGTTCCTTGTTGGCCAGACCTCTATTGGACATGTGCTATAGGGGTGTCTCTCTCCATTGCAAACAATCACACACTAACTATCTTTGTGTATCTCCTCACCTCACTTTTCTATCTTAGAGATGCATGCGTGATATGTTCGCCTAAGAAACAAAAAAACACACACTCTCTCTCTAATTTATCGTTTGTTGTCATTTTCTCTTTCACACACATACTCTTTTTGCACACTTACTCATTCTCCTTCACACGCACTTGATCTCTCTCGACTTAGGCACTCTCCTCGGTCCATAGCATATTGATTTATTGAAAAGTCAAACATCACAAAGTTTGACCATGTACGTGAAGAAAAACAATTACATCTAGAAAGGCAAACATATACCATTAGATTCACCATGAGATGTAGTTTCATATGATGTATCTTTGGTATTGAAAATATAAATAACATTTTTATAAACCTGATCAAAGTTTCCAAAGTTTGACTTCTAAAAAAATTGCATGCACTGCATTATCGAGCGGATGGAATATTTCTTTCCCCCTCTCAGCTATCTGACGCACCACTCAGCCTTATCGGGGCTCCTCAATCTCTCTCAAACTTTATATCTCCCTGGTTCAACATACACATGTCTCGCTCGCGCTATACATATAGACCCATCCAACACCCTCCGCCCTTGTTCTCTCTCTATGTGGCACGCACCCCCTAATAAATACCATAATCCCTCACTCCATCATAGGCGCAAGCACTCCCTCCTAAGTATTATTATCTCTCACTAGCCATTAGGAACACACGTATTGTCTCCTTCCATCCATACGTCTATCTCGGTATCTCTCGGGTATCTTCTATCATGCATACACCTTGTCACTCGATCTCCCACCCATGTAGTCCCATCACGATCTCCAGGGGATCTCTATGACAAACATACACTCTCTCCTCCCCATGTCTGCATTTTCTCCGTACGTCTCTCTCAACCTCTCTCCCTTGTTTGTCAGACCCCTCTTGGCCACGTGCTAGGGGTCTTGCTCTCTCGGTTGCAAACAACCACACACTATCTCCTCACCTTGCTTTCATTATCGAAGATGCATGTGTGATATGTTTGCATAAGACACACATGTTTTTTCTCGACTTCTATCGAGTGTTGTCTATGTCTCTTTCACACACGCGGGAGTGGCTCTCTCTCTCTCTCTCTACTATCTCTCACGGGCCTCCCCTCTCACACGAACACTCTATATCGACGGATTATACGCTCACTGTGTCAGCGTATAGCTCCGTATATTGTTTAGTTGACCTCTCAACCAGTCCACATGCTGCCTTGTCAGCTCGTGTTCTGTATCTTCATGTGCTGGCCCATGTGGCAGTGGGTGAAAATAAGTAAACTAGATGCCCATCTGACACGCGGTGAAGTAAACAAAGTTGAAACCACTCAGGGTAGCACCCCGCACGTTAGTAAATTGAAGGCGCACTGAGGACACACTTCTTCCGCGTGGAGGACGCACTCGCGCATAATTCACCACTGCGCGGGGGCATGCATAGAAGGACGCACTCGCGCACACCCAGCACACAAACACACACCAGCACACGTGTACACCGGCGACTCCGCCAGTTGAGTTGAACGGCGAGGCAGCCAACAAGCGGAGGCGGCTCGAGCCAAAACCGCATCTGGCGAGCCTGGACTTCATCAGCAGCCTCCCCGATGACATGCTGCTTGTCATCATCGGTCTCCTCCCCACCAAATCTGCCGTGCGGACTGAGAGAGTCCTGGACTAAGGGGTCCTCGGGCGTCCGGCCTGTTATCCGTGGGCCGGACTGATGGGCTGTGAAGACATGAAGGCCGAAGACTGAACCCGTGTTCGGATCGGACTCTACTTGGCGTGGAAAACAAGCTTGGCGGCCGCTTATGAAGATTCCTTTTTATGTAACCGACTCTATGTAAACCCTAGATTCCCCCGGTGTCTATATAAACCGGAGGGGTTAGTCCGGAAAGGACACACATTTAAAAGAAAACAGAGCCTAGCCAACTCGCTCTCAGGAGGCTCCCTCGATTCGGTCTTCGTCAGCCGTCGGATCTGGCTTTCTGGCGTGTCTGGGCCGTCAGATCTTCACCTCAGATCAAACACGATTTTCACCTCGCAGTTGTTTTGACCGGCCAATGACGAGTGGGCTCGTCTCGCGCGCTTGTTGGCTGGGTTGGCGGTGGCCGCGTGCATGAGGTTTTGGCCAATCCGCACCTCGCACCGCGCATCCCGCAGCCAATCCATCCTCGCCTCGTCCCACTCCCGCACCAGCCACCACCCAAACCCTAGCCCCCTTTCCCCTCGATCCCCACAGCCTCTCTCGCCTCCTCCATCCCTCCTCCTTGCCTCGCCACGGCCTCCCCCGGAGCCTCGCCGCCGCTTGCTATTCCTCGCCGCCCCTGCGAGCTCGGTGGCGGGATGAATGGACAGGGGAGGTGGACGATGAGGGCTACTCCATCCACCAGATCCGCGCCGCCCCTGCCCAAATCCTCTCCGCGTGCGCCGCACCCAATCCCGTCCTCGCTCGTCTCACGCGGCCCTCTTGCGCCGCTCGTCTCCACCTCATATCTGGCATCCTCGCTGCGGCCATAGATCGAGGAGGACGGCGCGATGACGACCATGATGCATCGGACATCCCAGATCGACGACGCGATGGAAGACATGAGAGCTGGCCGAGGAAGAGGGGGCAGGGCCGCAGGTCATGAAGGGCACGGTGGCTGCGGGCGGAAGCAGCATGGGTTGAAGGAGCGGCGGATGTGGGCGGGGTCGGAGGTTGGGGGAGACTCGTCGGCTGGGCGACAGCGAGCGCCGGTGAGCGCAATGCATGAGTTTCCAGAAGCGTCCTCTCCTACAAGGTAGGCAAGGACGATGTCGTCGCCCTCGCAGGTCCTCCTCCCAACCCTTTTGCTCCCCCTCCCCTGCCTCCTCACCTTGCCTTTGAGTCGGACGCAATGTAAGACAGCCCGCAGGCAAGCTCTAGCTGGAGGCGATGAAATCTCTCTCTTGTGCCAGAATCTAACTGCCACCTCCGGAGATTCTATATGTCCAGTTTTGGTCCTTTATTTGTGCAGTGTTCTTTTGCTTGTATGTACTGTACCATGGTTGTGCTCTGACCAGATCGTTCCCATTTGTTTTGCAGGTTCTCAATCTGTTGCATCTCTGTTCTCCTCGTCAAGGTTAGCTGCTCTAATTCCTAGGTACATGCGTATTATTGTTTATGTGCGTGCTATCATGGTGCTTGGTCTGCTGATCATTTTAATGTTCCAGATCTGGGGTGTGGCTGCAGGGGAGGGGAGGCGGCCAATGACAGGGAGAAGCAGCAGGCCGTCGAGGAGTGCAAGCAGAAGGGTAAGATGTGTATTTTTTTCTTCGTATTTTTATAGATGATCTTGACTGTTTTGCAACATGTATTGCATTTCGAGGGATTATCCTTTTGCTAACACCTGATCGGCAAAATGGAGTTCTATTGGTCCTAACTGCTGTTCTAGATCCTTCAAAAAGAAAAAGGAAAGTGCTATACTAAATGAACTATCTGCTCTATTTTTTTATTTTTAGTCTTGCTTCCATCCATCTATTTATAGTACCCTGGGTAGCTACAGCAGTGATGCTCTTTCTTTCTCTGTAGGGAAGCTTCTGGACGGGATTTAGACAAGGAAACAGAGACCCGTGCGAAATCGAGCATCCTGGTAGTGCCTCGACCAAAGCGGGTCGACGGATAGCACCGGTGAGCACGGAGCATGGTGCAGCGAGTTGGATAGGCAGCAAGAGAGGTGACCACGGGTGTGGCTTGGGGAGCTCCGCACACATGAAGTGATGATGAGTGCATCCGACCCCACCATGCTGCTGGTCCTGGAGAAACAAGGTATTGGCATTTGTCATTGTACAACACTAGCGAACCGGCAAGCAATGCAGTTGTTTATTCCTTTCCCCTGTAAACTATGAACTGAATGGCTACTGTGTTGATGCATATTTGTATAACTGAAGTTCAGTTTTATTATGTCCATACCTTTGATTCGTTCTACTTTAGTGTGGTCTGAGTTATAATGATTTATTTCATGTGTATCACATATCTATTTGTACTTAGTTTGGAAATTGCAGCATCCTCTCCTAACTGTCCGAATGGGGGCTTTTTGCTAATTCTTACCAAGCACCTAAATTTCTAAAACTGAAAAGATATTAAAGAAACACAAACTGTTTCAGAATACTCCAGGATTGAATTTGGGCATTGCGCCTTAATAAGATATATCAATCAAAAGCTTAGTGAAAAATAAATATATTACCAACGCGAGGTACTGAATTAAAATGTGCATCTACATCTTATTGTACAGAACAAGCTTACTTATTTTAATTAAAGTGGTATATATATATGTCAAATCAGTATAGGCCTTTTTAACTTTGAGCTAACACAGAAAATTGTATAGAGAGAATTTACGATCGCATTTTGAAAACTCTATTGCATAGTTTGAACCTTCAATTTTCATTACTAAAAGGATCGTTGGTATTGCCAAATTGACAAGCATTTATTTTCAATTACTCTTGGTTTGACATGGACACTGTGCCATTTGGCGCCATTCGATGCCCAACTCCTATCATTTGTTGCATTTATCTATTCTAGATAAAATGATGATAAAATGAAATGAATCTTCAGTGTTGGGACTGATGATCGGCACTTGTTGTCTAAATGCAGTACATCCGCATTGCAGCGGTAAATGTTGTTAACTGTCCCTGTATATCCCTTAGTTAGATGTCTAATAAATCAAGAATTTGATACTTGTCAGTAAGTTCAGTATATCATCGTCTACTTAGACAAAATACATCATGGTCAAACAATACAAATATTTCACAAGTAGAAAAGGCATACAAATATTAATTTTCAGTAAAATGATGAAGTGTTCAGATATATCAATGCTTTCACCTCACTTGTCATGCTGTTATGAACTATATTTTTTGTGTAATTGCTATATCAGAATCGAAGTAACCCATTCGACGCTTGACTGTATCTTAGCATGCTTATTGAGTACATTCCTTATGTCATTTTTACAGATAAATTAATTTGTGTCAAGTATTGCTTTTTGCCATATGGACATGACAAGTTGTCATACATTGGCCTGTCAAATTTATCGTGTGCCAAGTTCACTTGTCATATTCTCAATTTTGTTTCTTCTGATTTTGGTGTTGGTGTGTGTATTGTTAGTGAAAATATGCTCATAGTTTTTTTTAAATATGTGTACGCCATTAACTGATGTCATTGTGTTTTCCAGGGGTATATGAACCAGAAATGATGTGATATACTTGGTTATTTGAACATGAAGGTCAGCCGCGGGGTGACGCGACATGGTGAGCTGAAATTGTTCTACTGATTCCCTGATGCTCTGTTCATTGCTTTGTTCTTATTTTATCCTTCTTTATTTGCTTTGTTCTTTCCTACAAGAAGATGCCGAGTCATGTAATATCTTCAAAGAAGAGAGAATCTGCATTTTATGAATGTTTTATTCTTTCTTCATCGTTACCTCAAGTCAGTGAATTCAGTTAAGTTGTACTGAGCAGCTTCATACGCATGGTTTCTCCATCTACACATCTTATTCAGTCACGAGGCCATTAAGATCTTTTTGACTTTTATAAAAAGGGTGATGCCAATTAGACGTTACCCTGTCCAACTTGATCTTTAACTTGCTATTACTGTTTGGATCTGCACATTCAAGGATTTTTCATTAAATCATCGGTTCACCAGTTCTTTGTTACTTGAGATATTGTGATAAACTTATGTCATTGCTTACTATACATATGTCTGGATGATGCCTGCAGGCTCATTACAAGCTTCAGCTGGATCGAATAGTGGGCCTTCTATATATATATTCAGCTGTATCATTTCTTACTATATATATCTTCCTGTCGACCAGACGAAACCATACATGGATCCTTCGCCTCCTTTCTTGCTCAGAACCCATGATACAACCTCGGCGGCTGTCCAGCGACTAACAGGTAATTTCTCTTTCAATTTGATGATGATGGATGAGAATCAGTTCTATGATTGCAGCTTATAAAAACAGATGTTGGATGTCCCTTATGTGATGTGCTTATTTACCATGATAGATGCAATTGCTTATTAGCAGGTGCTCTCTGAATCCTTCTTTAACTAATTTACTTTTGATGTTCGGACAAAGGAGACTATAACTTTTTATATTCGTTCTATCATGGATTCCCTCTCTAGCCTATGTACGTTTCAGAAATAGGTACACACCTAGGAGAAGCCTGAGACCTAATAATAGTGCTAAGCAATTACTCTGATTGTCATTCTATGCTATCATCACAACACAGGTCAATAGACAGTCAACAAATGTGTAATCAGCTTTCCCTGGGTCCTGGATCATCTACTAATAATCGAATTTTGTGGCGAGCGTCTTATAAATCAGCATACCTATTTCTCCACACTGGATAGCTTTTATTGTGACTACAAAGAATATAGTTTGAGGACGGCATGCCAATTGTTCTATGTCTTAGGTATGAAGTAATTTCTAAAATGTCTTAGGTTTCCCTGTAAATTCTGCAAATTTACGGCATGTCATTAAAACCTACAGGGTGCTCCACCGATGGTGAAAATACCTCACATGATGATGTTGGATATTCTTCTACAAACTTCTGGCCTACCAGTGGCTGAGTATCGAAGCAAAATGTGACAGTTGCATGATGTGCTTGACTGTTTATTTGCATACAGCAATATCATCTTTTGGAGATAAAACAGCCGTACGGCTGTTACATGAGACCATGTCGGAAGACCGTGCTGCTATGTAAGCAAAAGGATTCATGATACCCGCGGTAAAAACAGAGATAAGATGCTACAGTTAGAGCAGCATTGAGAAACCGAGGACACGAAATAAAGGGCAGCCCCAGTGCATGTAGCTCTCGCTTGCGCAGGGTCTGGGGAAGGGTCCGACCACTTTGGGTCTATTGTACGCAGCCTTTCCCTACATTTCTGTAAGAGGCTGTTTCCAGGACTTGAACCCGTGACCTCATGGTCACAAGGCAGCAGCTTTACCACTGCGCCAAGGCTCCCCTTTATTATAAGTACATGAGAAACCGAGGACACGAAATGAGTCTGAAAAATGCTATGGGCTGATTCGTTCTAGCTAGGTACATGCATGGCTTCTCTTATATATATGCAACGTAACAGCGCGGATAACTAGAACTGTTGTGATGTTGCTCTATTATAAGTACAAATAACTCATGGTTATCTTTTCTTTTGTTTACAGGCTATGTGTGGTAGAAGTTGTACTCACAGGAAGACTATCGTGCTTTGTATAAACCACGTTATATGATTCACTTCTGTTATGCTTATTTACATTCCAGTGTTAGGACTGAAATCCATCTATTGTAATGAATTTGGTTGTATTGGCATTACCTATTTGACTTAGGCTTGGTTCATCACATATAGACTGTTTTTCTTTAACCCGCTGCTTGTATGACCTAAAACTGTCATGTATATGAGGCAAGTTATTAGCAATGTTTCACATTTTCTTACTTGCAATACTATGCTTGCCTGTTCAGGTCTTCCAAGACCTAAATCATCAGAAATCCAGCACACACAACACTTTTTTCTTTTGAACTTTGGTTACCCTGATATAAGCTTCCGTTCATTTTGTTTATATTGAGTGGTTAAAATAGTTACCATACGTGCTTGCTCAAAACTAAACCTACTGATAAATGGAGTACTTTCAAAGCGCATATGGTGTTCTGAAAAATACACATTTTTTTCAACATGACATGGTCTTGAAATGGGACTCTCCTACCAAATTAAAATGTAGACAACAAGCCTCCATTCTTTTTT
>NW_021214913.1:0-1165 GCF_002162155.2 Triticum dicoccoides | reverse complement strand
GGGACGCTTCGTATGTCATGTGCACTGCCTTGTACATGATGGTGCTGTACGATCGAGCCCGTGTAGGCCCCACCACGAAAACTTCGGACGAAATCTCTATCATATGTTTGTTCCGGCTTATTCTGCAAGCCAGTCCTTTGTTTTTGTTTTGAGTTGTGGTATTCGAGTTGCTTCAATGTCAAGTGTTGATTCCATACCTTTCCGAAATGGTGTTCTCATACTCCGATGTGAATACCAATCCTTCTCGACAATCGAGATTGTCATGTCAATCCTTTTCAACCGGCGTGTTTCTCTTCAAGTGGATCCGATCACTTCAACATCAGCAAGACCAATTATCATTTCTTCTCAACGGTGGTTGTTTCATCCGTCTCCAAGTTGCCTTTGTTTTTTCCCGCCCACCCACCCTTTTTCCTCAAGGACTAAGATTTCTTTACCAAGTATCCTTTTATTTTTGTGAAGTTTCTCAATTCTTTTCCATCAATGTTCTTACCCGGTGGTTCTCAAGAAGATGTTCTACTAGTTCGTCATTCCTCATTCCTTTCTCTTCTCCGGTGGATTCAAGTCAAGTTTTGTTGATCATACCTTTTTCCTCATTTCAATGTCTTCTCATACCGGTGCACCTCATTATCATTCTACTCCTCGCTATTTGTTATTCCGGAGTGCTGAAGATATCTCTGAAGATTCGTGTTTCCACTCCGCATCAATTCTAACTATTTCGAGGCTGTTACCTCATTCAAGCCATTTAATTCAACCGGTGCAACCTCCCTTTCAAGCAATTGTTCAACGGTGTTCTTTTGAGTGGGCCCTAACCCACAGGTCTTTTACCAGGATCTTACCTGACTCTCCCAACTTTCCCGAAGTTATTCTCAAATTCATTGCAAAGTTTGACGTAAGAATGAATTATCATCAGTCAAATGTCTTTCTCCAAGATCTTTCCAATTCTTTCATTTTTGGTTCAACCTTTCAAATTGTCATTCCGGAGTGCCTCAACAATTCATGGTGGTGTTTCTCGTTGTCATTCTCGAATTTTGAAGACCGAAGAAGAGTTCCTCTTAAATCTTGCCCGTTCTTCCAGAGATTCATGGTTCTAGCGTTATGCCATCCTCTCATAATTGTTTTCGATTGTGAGAATTCTTTTCAACTATCCGGAGCAAATTCAAGAGTC
>NW_021214912.1:0-1386 GCF_002162155.2 Triticum dicoccoides | reverse complement strand
CTTTGCTCAGCCCCTCTTATAGCGTTGTTAGTTGCAGGTGAAGATTGAAGTTTGTTCCTTGTTGGAACATGGAGATGTTGTTCCTTGTTGGAACATGTTTACTTGTTGGGATATCACAATATATCTTACTTAATTAATGCATCTATATACTTGGTAAAGGGTGGAAGGCTCGGCCTTATGCCTGGTGTTTTGTTCCACTCTTGCCGCCCTAGTTTCCGTCATATCGGTGTTATGTTCCCGGATTTTGCGTTCCTTACACGGTTGGGCTATAATGGGAACCCCTTGACAGTTCGCCTTAAGTAAAGCTTCTCCAGCAATGCCCAACATTGGTTTTACCATTTGCACTAACAACCTACCACCTTCCCTTGGGTTCTGCAGACTCAAGGGTCATCTTATTTAACCCCCCCGGGCCAGTGCTCCTCTGAGTGTTGGTCCGAACTGGGCAGCCTGCGGGGCCACCTCGGGGAAACTTGAGGGTTGGTTTTACTCGTAGCTTGACCTATCTGAGTGTGCCCTGAGAAAGAGATATGTGCAGCTCCTATCGGGATTTGTCGGCACATTCGGGCGGTGTTGCTGGTTTAGTTTTACCCTGTCGAAATGTCTTATTGTACCGGGATACCGAGTCTGATCGGAACGTCTCGGGTGGAGGTCTATTCCTTCGTTGACCGCGAGAGCTTGTCATGGGCTAAGTTGGGACTCCCCTGCAGGGATTGAACTTTCGAAAGCCGTGCCCGCGGTTATGGGCAGATGGGAATTTGTTAACGTCCGGTTGTAGAAAACCCGAAGTTGACCTTAATTAAAATACATCAACTGTGTGTGTAACCGTGATGGTCTCTTCTCGGCGGAGTCCGGGAAGTGAACACGGTGTTGGAGTTATGTTTGACGTAAGTAGTTTCAGGATCACTTCTTGATCATAGTTTATCGACCGTGCTTTGCCTTCTCTTCTCGCTCTCATTTGCGTATGTTAGCCACCATATATGCTAGTCGCTTGCTGCAGCTCCACCTCATAACTCCATCCTTCCTATAAGCTTAAATAGTCTTGATCTCGCGGGTGCGAGATTGCTGAGTCCCCGTGGCTCACAGATACTTCCAAAACCAGTTTGTAGGTGCCTATGTTACCGAGCAGGTGACGCAACCAAGCTCAGGAGGAGCTCGATGGAGATCTTGTCCTTTGTGTTGTTTCCGTTCTAGTTGATCAGTAGTGGAGCCCAGTTGGGGTCGATCGGGGACCTTTGTCGCATTTGGGGTTCTTCTTTTATTTTGGTTCCGTAGTCGGACCTTGATTGTATCTGGATGATGTAATGCTTTATTCATGTAATTGTGTGAAGTGGCGATTGTAAGCCAACTATATATCTCTTTCCTTATTATATTACATGGGTTGTGTGA
>NW_021214911.1:0-953 GCF_002162155.2 Triticum dicoccoides | reverse complement strand
TGGGTTTCAATTATTTACTGTGGCAATGACAGGTCATGCAGAGGAAGGGGTTCAACTACCGCAGCACAAAGTAGCAGATGAATCGTTGTTGTCCTAATGCAATAACTGAGAGCAGGAGCGAGAGAGTAGGGTTTTATCGAAATGAACAAGGGGGTTTGCTTGCCTGGTAAATCAACAAGGGAGGCACTGCTTCACAGACAGGTACTCTGGAACGTCTCCGGAGCAGGACCTATCGAGAAGGAACGGTGCCGGCAATCAATACACAATCATATGCAACAATATGATGCATGAACATGGCATGTAGATGTGATGCTGTTTGAGCTAATGCATCTAGTAAACATTTGGTTTGAAGTCCTTTTGAACCAAAGGTTCAAATGCATTTCTAAATTAAGTCTCTTATATATGCCCTAATGTGTTTTCCCATATTCAGCATGTATAAGTTGGTTTTTCATGCATGAAACTAGTACATATGGAAAGATTGCATTTTTCTGATAATTTTTCATATATAAATTATTTAAATCTGAGCTACGGTTGAATTGTTATGAATTTTTGAAGTTTAAATCAATTTCTGGAATTTTCCTGATTTAATTAAATCCAGAATTTATATACTGCGCCAGCATGACGTCAGCACGACGTCAGCGGGTCAACGCGGCTGTCCAGGGTCAAACCTGACGTGTGGGTCCCACACGTCAGTGACACTGGGGTTAACCCCGAGTCAAACCCGGGCTGACTAGCTTTGACTAAACCCTGGGCCCACTGGTCAGCGTCAGTAGGTGGGGGATTAGTGACTAATTAGCTAAGCCACGTCAGCCCGCCGGAGTTCTGGCCGGCGGCGACCATTAGCGCGGTGGCGACTCGCCGGACTTGCGTTACAGACGGCGTTTGATCGCGCGAAGACCACCGGGGCGTAGCCCGTCTTCGTCCGCAACCAGGGGAGCTGGTTGGGGGGCTGC
>NW_021214910.1:0-1009 GCF_002162155.2 Triticum dicoccoides | reverse complement strand
CGCTGATGTGGTGATGACGTCATGCTGACGCAATTATTTATTTTCTGGAATTAAAATAATTCAGAAAATCCAGAAAATGATTTAAACTTCAAAAAATCATAGAAATTCAACCGTAGCTCAGATTAAAATAATTTATATATGAAAAATTATCAGAAAAATGCAAACTTTCCATCTGTACTAGTTTCATGCATGAAAAACCAACTTATACATGCTGAATATGGGAAAACACATTATGGCATATATTAGAGACTTAATTTAGAAATGCATTTGAACCTTTGGTTCAAATGGGCTTCAAACCAATTGAACACTAGTTGCATTAGCTCAACAGCATCACATCTACATGCCATGTTCATGCATCATATTGTTGCATATGATTGTGTATTGATTGCCGGCACTGTTCCTTCTCGATAGGTCCTACTCCGGAGACGTTCCAGAGTACCTGTCTGTGAAGCAGTGCCTCCCTTGTTGATTTACCAGGCAAGCAAACCCCCCTTGTTCATTTCGATAAAACCCTACTCTCTCGCTCCTGCTCTTAGTTATTGCATTAGGACAACAACGATTCATATGCTACTTTGTGCTGCGGTAGTTGAACCCATTCCTCTGCATGACCTGTCATTGCCACAGTAAATAGTTGAAACCCACTAGCATGTGTAGGAGTTGATTGAAGCCATTGTTGTGTTCCTACCATGCTATGCCTGCTATTGCTTAGAGTTGTGTCAGGTCTGGTTCATTGGGAATGAATTGGAGTGTCACGATATGTTCTGATGCTGAGAGTGAAGTGTGTGAACACGATTTGGTAAAGGTAGCGGTGAGAGGCCATGTAGGAGTACATGGTGGGTTGTCTCATTGGAACCGTCCCTAAGCACTGAGTTCTATGTATGTTGTCCAATGACTCGATACTACCACACATTGGAATGCTTAAGTGCCCCTCTCGACTTATTAACCAACTTGGTCTCTGTCCAGGAGTCGCAACTAGTTTCTGGTGTTTGTAGGTAGTGCTATTTTTCTA
>NW_021214909.1:0-1179 GCF_002162155.2 Triticum dicoccoides | reverse complement strand
CGGCCAACTCTCAATAGCTTCAATCTTGGCTTTGTCAACTTCAATTCCCTGTGGAGTAACAACATAGCCAAGAAAAGATACTCGGTCGGTGCAAAAGGTGCACTTCCCAAGGTTACCAAACAAACGTGCATCACGTAGAGCAATAAAAACAGCACGTAAATGTTCCAAATGTTCTTCCAAAGATCTGCTATAAATCAGTATATCATCAAAATAGACTACCACAAATCGTCCAATGAAAGCACGTAAAACTTCGTTCATTAGTCTCATGAAAGTACTAGGCGCATTAGTTACCCCAAAAGGCATGACTAACCACTCATATAATCCAAACTTAGTTTTAAATGCTGTTTTCCATTCATCTCCCAATTTCATACGAATTTGATGGTATCCACTACGCAAATCAACTTTGGAGAATATTGTAGAGCCACTCAATTCATCAAGCATATCATCTAGCCTAGGAATAGGATGACGATAACGAATAGTAATATTATTAATGCCTCTACAATCAACACACATACGTGATGTACCATCCTTTTTCGGCACTAGAATAATAGGAACAGCACAAGGACTAAGGGATTCGCGTATATAACCTTTGTCGAGAAGCTCTTGTACTTGACGCATAATCTCCTTCGTCTCCTCTGGATTGGTATGGTATGGTGCACGGTTTGGTAGTGAAGCACCGGGAATTAAGTCAATTTGATGCTCAATCCCTCGAATAGGCGGTAATCCCGGTGGCACGTCTTGTGGAAAGACGTCAGCGAACTCCTGCAAAATGTTAGTGACAGCAGGAGGCAAAGAGGAAGGCACGTCCTCGAATGAAAATAATGCCTCTTTGCACACAAAAGCATAGCAAACAGATTTGCTGAAATCTAGCTCATCAATATCAGATTTGGTGGCAAATAAACATGCACTTTTCAATTTAATTTCAGAAGCAACACTAGATGGTTTATTATTAGGCTTCATTTGTTGCTCAAATTCTTTTGCCACAATCTAATTTTCACTCTTATTCGTCTCCTGTTTTGCTTTATTAGCTCTATTAATATCATCTTTCAAAATGGAATCAGGAGTCATAGGAAGCAAAGTAATATTTTTATCCTTATGAACAAGAGTATAGTGATTGTTTCTACCATGGTGTACAGAATTTTTATCAAATTGCCATGGTCTACCAAGTAATAAGGAACA
>NW_021214908.1:0-1885 GCF_002162155.2 Triticum dicoccoides | reverse complement strand
TTTTTTTCCTTTTCATATTTTTTCACATATTCAAAAAATGTTCACAAATTCAAGAAATTGTCTGCATGTTTAATTGTTTCACTAATTCAAAAAATTGTTCCTGTTTCCGAGAATTGTTCACATATTCCAAAAATACTGCAGTTTTGAATTGTTTTTCAAAAATTTAAAAAAGAGTCATGTTTTCGAAATCCATTGCCAAATTAAAAAAATGCTCGACTTTTTCTAAAATAGTTTTATTTTAAAAATGTTCTGTTTTCCAAAAAAAATATTATTTTCAAAATATGTTTTGTGTTTATGAAAAGTAGTTCATAATTTAAATATATTCATGTATTCAATTTTTTGTTCCGGTTTTGTTTTAAAAAATTGAGTCCCCTAGCAATGTTTGCGTTTCAAAAAGAGTGTCTTTTAAAAAAAATTATGTTTCAAAATTTAAAATAAATTTTAATGTGCATCGGGTTATAGTTCATATACTCCAGGCTGCCATTGTAGTCACTAAATATTACTCCCTCCGTTAGGAATTACTTGTCGCAGAAATGGATGTATCTAGACGTATTTTTGTTCTAGATACATCCATTTTCGCGACAAGTAATTTCGAACGGAGGGAGTAGATAGTACAGTGGCCATTGACACGCTTCCCTATCCAGAGTACTCGAGTTCGATCCCTTGCCCACAAATTTTAATTTATGGAATGGGCTGAATTGGTTTTTATTTTTCGCTGCTGCGGCAGTTTATTTAAACTGCTCTGCCGCTGCTATTCTTTCAGAGTAGCTAGCCTGGCGCAGTGGCTAGAGCATCGCATGCCCCCTGTGCGTTGCGCGACCTGGCCGCAAAATGCGGCATATTTTTTTTTTGAGTGGCAGCAAAATGCGGCATATAGGAGGTCACTTTCGGAAACGTGGTAAAGGGCCGTTGTTGAGAGAGAATTTTTGGCCCATGTGCTTCCAGGCCCACTCAGGTCTATCCCAAAACTGTGGCTAGGGTTAGCAAGAACGCAGGGGCGGCGGCTAAGCACGTGAAATTATAAGGGATGACGGGACCGGCCAGCTCTTGTCCTCCTTCAATCCCGATTTTCGGCCGACGGGTTCTACCGTGATGTTCGTTTCGGCGCTATCGTCCAGGTTACCCTCCCTTCTGTTCTCCTTTCCTATTGATTTTGCTATTAGTTAGGCCGGTGTAGATCTGCATCTGCATCTGCTCTCGTTTTATAAATTTCAATCATTCTTTTCATAGGATACATTTTTTCAAATTCGATTATAGCTTAGCAAAATGATTTGTTTTTCCTGGTCCTTATTCGACTCGTTTGTGGTTTGTTTTGTCATTATTAGGAGTCGAGGTTCCTTTGGATACAAATTCCGAGTCGGGTCGGATTAGTAGGCACTCTTATCTGACCACTATATATGCCTATGAATACGCAGGGCACGGCCAATTCATGTTGACCGGAAACAACGATATGAAGCCGCCGATTCCTAAACGACCCCGGCGGATGGCTATGTCGCCGGAATCAGCACCTTTAGCCTCCGGCAGTAGCAGCTTCATCCCAGATGATATAATCTTCTTTCAGATACTCGTACTTCTTCCTGTGAAGTCCCTTGTGCGCTTCCAAACCGTCTGCAAGTCATGGCGCACCACATTAACCAGCATCAGTTTCGTGCGCTGGCACCTGGAGCTTTCCAAGCGAACAAGGTCGACCATGGTCCTCGTGCCACGCAAGTATCAGGAGGACCGACGGAAGGCGTGTTCTAGATTACTCAGTATCTTCAGCTTCCAGCCAGGGGAAAGCAAGTGTGCGGAGCTTATCTTCCGAAAGGAATTTCATCCCTATGGGATCCCTGTGTTCAGCATTCCTCTCCATTGTGATGGCCTGATATTGATCCCTTGCATAATG